>NW_015090990.1:8509550-8583836 GCF_001431845.1 Calidris pugnax
CACGTGGCGCGGCGCACGTCACCTAGCAACAGCCAATGGGGCGCCCGGCCGCGCCGTATCCCGGCGGGTTGGCGGGGCGCGGGACGGGAGCGGCGCTCGGCGCGGGCACAAGTGGCCACGGGGTCGCGCATTGCGCGGGGCCACGCGGGGCCGTCGACCGTCCCGACGGTGGGACCGGAACCGGGACAGGGAGCGGGACCGGAGCATTCCCCGGACCCGCCATACGGCTCATGTCGCCGCCCCTCTCCGCCGCCGGCGGCGCGGTCCGACGGGGCGGTCCGAACCTCAGGTTGTGGCTCGTCCCGGCCGCTTCTGCCACGTTGCGCCCGGTGTGTGCGTGTCCCCGCCCGCCCGGAGACCCCACGGAAAGGCCTGCGGCGCCCTGACACCCCCTCCTCCCCCCCGAGCGGCATCTCCGTGTGGGCGCGGCGGGCGCCCGTGGGACGGCAAGCGGCGGGCGGAGCTGGGAGGAGGGTGCCGCGGTCGGGGGCTGTCGCCCGGGGGATCAGCCACGCGTGGGGAGCGCTACCCCTCGCGCTCCGTGCCAGGGTGGGAGCGCTTCCCAGAGAAACCTCCGCAATGTGACACGCGGCGGAGCGACACCCCGGGTGGGCCCCACGCCCGTGTGTTTTATAGAGCGGATGCAGGTGGCATCCACGGGCAGCCGGTGACTGCGCCTTGTTGGAGCCCCGGCGCGACCGCAGGACCGGCGGTGCCGGGCACCCCCGAGCGGCCGCCCGCCTCCCTGCCCCGTCACTGCCGGCGAGCGCCTGCCCCGAGGACGCCGTCGGGGAAGGAGGGCCCGCGGCCGCCCTCTGCCGGGGCACGGCCACGGGGCAGCAGCAACCGGCGTGGCGGCCGCCGCCCACCGGGATGGTGTCTCGGAGGCGCCGGGAAACGGCTTCAGAACTTGATTTGTTATCTTTTATTTTTCTCCTTGGGCTGTCCCGCCGTCGCTCATCGGGAAAAGAGTTTCTTTGGCTGGGGGACGTTAAAAGGCGGACGGTCCCCGCGCCCCCCCCAGCCGCGTCCCTGCGTGGGGAGGAGAGCGGGAACCTCACGGGTGCTGAGCGTGGGCCTCCTCGCAGCGGGCAGGGAGGGAGGCGGCACCGGTGGGAGGGCGCCTGAAAACGGGACAAAAAGGGGGTAAAAACCAGAGCGACCGGCCGCCGGGGCGTTATCTGCAGGAGCCGGGGCGGGATGGCGGCCCCAGCGCGCCCACACGAGCCGCGCGCGTGTCCCCTCAGGACCCTTCCTCGCGACCCCCGCGCGTGTCCCCTCAGGACCCTTCCTCACGACCCCCGCGCGTGCCCCCTCAGGACCCTTCCTCGTGACCCCCGCGCGTGCCCCCTCAGGACCCTTCCTCGCGACCCTCGCGCGTGCCCCCTCAGGACCCTCGCCCCCGCCCGGCGGGCGGTGGGGGGAGAGCTGTTCCCTCACGGCGCAGCTGCCGGTGCCGGGCGGCTGTGCCGGGCGTCCCGCCCCAGCCGCGGCCCCGCTGCGGTCGCTTTGAAGCGGGGCGCGGCTGGAGCCTGCCCGTCTGTGCCCGGCGGGGCGGCGCCGGGCGGAGGTGAGCGGGGCCGGGGCGGGGCCCCGCGATGCCGGGGCGGTGGCAGGTGGCCCCGGGAGGGGGGTCGCGGCAGGCGGGGCGCTCGGCTCGGCCCGGCCGGCGTTAAGCTCGCGGGTACGGCCACGGAAAGAAGCGGCGTGCCGAGAACCCGAGGTGACATCGCCGGTACCCGGCGGTCGGCCCTGCCGGGGCGAGCGGGACCCGCGGGGTGCCGGGGACGGGTCGGGAAGGAGCAGCGGCGGTTGCGGAGAGGGGCACCGGCCCCTGTGCTGGCTTATTGCTCTGTCTCTCAAATATCGTTAGCATTTAATGAAAAAAAAAAAAAAAAAAAAGCTGGTTTATAAAACCCGCGGTCTGAGCTTACTGCTGTCCCGCGTTACATCTTTGTGGGGCTCTTTCTGCCCGTGGCTGGATGGCGGCCCCCAGCCTGAAACAGCCGCGGACCGGCGCGGGAGAGAAGGGGAGAGACGGGCAGCATTTGGTGATGATCGGCAGAGATCAGGGCAACCAGCTACTCTTCATTAGTCACATTCTGAAGCATGCGAGGTTTAAAAAAACCCCAACAAACCTACAGAGGAGAAAGACATGTCACCTTATATTATCCCATTCTGAAGACTTAGCAATGCAAAGGATTTTATTGGAAATTTGTCTTGCTATGTGCAAAACTTTTTTTTTTTTAATTAAAAAATTAAAATAAGTATTTTAGTGCCATATAGCCCCATGCACATTCATGGTGATTTACACAAAAAGTAAAAGGCGTGGTTTTGTCTGCTTCAGCTTATATGAGCAGTCTTCTTCGTGCAAGTTGTTCCCCATAAGTTAGCACAGGGAACTGTCACATGGTGGCTGCTCCAGAGTTACATGACTGTTCCTGCAAGTTCTTTGCCGGTGTGGAATGGTCACTGGAGGGTTCCTTAGGCGTATATTCACATGGCCGATCTTGTAGATCTGATGTTACTATTTCTCATTTACCTGGACTTTTCCCATGAGTAAGGCGGTTGTTTTAAACACCAGCTCGTATAAATGAGGGCATGACTCTCCAGGCCATGAACAGGTTACGATGCAGGGAGGGAAGACATCAGGTAGCAGGAAGGAGGGAGGAAGAGTTGTAATAGGCAAGAGAACTGAGTTTAAAACGTGAATGTTTTAAAACACGCTCCTCTGAATCAGTCTTGGCATTAATGAGGAGTTTAAAAAATAATGGCATTAGGCTGGCCCTTGTTTATGTGGTTTTGTGTTCTCATGTTGGGTTGGTCATTTTAATTCTACTTTTCTTTGTCTCTGCTTTGGGAATTGTGAATGTTGAACAGATGGGTAATTAGAAAGGACCCAGGGAGACTAGGGTTTGAGGTAAAACTCAGAGGAGAGGAGTGTTTTGTGTACCTACTATCCCTACTGGGCAGTCTTGCTTGGTTTTAGTGTAACAGATCATGTGTTATTGTTTATGTCCTGTGAGAAGGCATGTTTGGTTGTTCCAAAATATGTATCTTAATGGAGGTTAGTAATTCAGTTGCATATGGGAGAAATATGCTTGTCTTCTCGTTGCAGAGAAGTTTAGTGTTCAAAAGTTTTTATCATGAGGTTTATATAAGTGTACAGAACTTATTGCCAGAGGCTGTGTTGTTGTTGTTGACTTTTTTGTTTTAGAAGCATGAGAATGCTTCTCTAAGTATGTGGATGTATTTTGTTTATCAAATATACTAAGCACAGTGTGTACAAACAAAAGAAAGGACCATCAGTCTTCAAAATCATCATCTCTCCAGCTCAGTTTGTATTCATTAATTTATTTTTTTTAATTTTTTAACAGGCCAGTTGTATATGACTCATAGAAACGGCTACAGAAACTCCTGCCTGGTATGTTTTGTTTTATTTTTTATTAACTATTATTTCTATGATTCTCTTCCTAAAACACTAAAAAAAAGTGAAAGCACTTAAAAGCTGGTGTCCTCGGTCTTTATATAGATTTAACAGAGCAAGTTGTTCCATGATGTTCTATCTCAAGTTTGATGTGAAGAGAACCACGATCAGGATAAGAAAGAGATTGATTTTTAATCTGCTGTAGTTGTTAATATTATTTTATCCTTTATGATCCACATCTACCTATACCATTTCAGTTACTTCAGTGGGAATGTGGCGAATCTTGGGAAATTAGCCTGTTATTTCTGATAATGTTACCAAAAAAGTAATTGAACAGTAGTCTCTGCTGCAGTGGCATGTAAACAACTACAGGTTTCTTTTCGTGGCTGTGGGAAATGCTTTCCAGTAGGTTTATGGTGATTCAATGCATGGTATAGCCCTAATCGTTTGTCTTCATAATAGAAGGGTCATTTAAATCATGTGCCACATGAAGCCATGAGGAGGGTTTATGCTTGCATTGTATCTATGAGATCTGGTATTACACTCTGGAGTAATGGTAACAGTTAAATCTTCCTTTTCTGAGGGATTAAGTATATCAGCTTTTAGGAAATTGTATGAGTCTTTTCAACACCCATCCGGAAGCTTGCTACCTGCTGTGTTTAGTTTCAGAATCTGGTGTTACCATTTTCTTCTCTAAAAACTGTTTGTTGTCTCATCCATCTGTGCATCAGATTACTTCATTCCAAAAATCACAAAACTTCTGGGAAGAATATGCCCCCCTTGCGTGGCTTCCTGAGGTTTCCTTTCTTAGCCCCTTGTTGTAAACAGATTATACAGGCATGATAGGAGACATGGGCTCTGTAAAATCCTTTCAGAGTTGTTTATTAAGCTGTCTTGGCCTCAGATTATCTTTCTCAGTGAAGATTCACTGGCAGCTCAGCACCTTTCTTCAGGAGAAACCTTTGCAGACTGGAGCACAAACTGTGACTTGTAATAGTGGATTAGTCCAGTGTTATTTAGCACAGGTGTTTCTCATTTGTTTCCTTGTACTACATTGAGGAAGTACACAGCCTGATGCATTGGGGTGAGTGTCTAATATCAGCACATTCTTGGGTCTAATTATTGGTACAGATGCGGAGAGGGGGAGGGAAGGAAGGTCTGTGTGCAGAATGTGAAGACAGTAGAGCATCAGTCCTCCATGTGTGGCACGTGGGGTTTGGGAATAAAGAAGAGCACACCCAAGTAGTCCCTCTTGCCTCCTTTATGGCTGTGAAATCCCACCCCGTGCTTAGTAGGACTCTTCAGGCTGTTCTGACCACATCTTGTGTTTCCAGATAAATTTTTTTCTTTACCAGCTATAACATAAGTAACAGCACTGACAAACGCTATATGTTTTTTTTTTTCTATAAAAGGAGATTGGTAGAACAGATAGAAAGTGATCTTTTTAATAGTGTTATACAGGAATGTTAAACAGCCACAGGCTGGGCAACCATGGCTGCCGGTACATGTACACTCCACAGCAGATGGTTCTGAGCCCATTTTATAGTGGATTTGAGCAAACTCAGGTTCAGCCCACAGGTAAATCTTCATTGGAAGTGTTTTGTGCATGAACATTTAGATGGAAAAAATCTTTAGTAAGAGCATGCAGGAAAAATACTTTCAAGATGAATCATTAGATAATTTCTAATACTGCTGTAGATGACAAGTGTGAGAGAAGCTGAGAGGCGTATTTTGTGGGAGCAGATTTAGGCTGAGTTGATCATTTGTGTCATTGTGAACTCTCATTTTGCAAAGGCAGTGGAGAACAGATTTTTTTTGCCTTGATTGTGACATCTACACAACCTTTACCTGTGCAGTCTAACCATAGTTTAAGCAAACTGTTCGACACAGACAATAACCTATACCGCTTTGGTTTTAGTTTAAGGGTGATTACTTTAAGGGTTCAATTTAGTGGACAAGGACATTTGGAGCTGAGAAATGCTGTATCACCTCAGCGTGCTTGGATGAGTTTTGATTTGTAGTGCCAGTGAACTGCCTGAGGCGTGGAGTGCAGTTTCTCCTGCAGCACGTTGCTTGAGCTGACACCTCCTCTGACTGGCAAATAACAGGGTCTTTTCCTGCTGGAAAACATGAATATGTCTTGCTTGGAAGGATGGGATGTTTGTTTTGCTTTAAAGAAAATCTGCTCAAGAGCAGACCTCCTAAGTGGTTTATACAGCTGCAACACACTTGGGGCAAGTCCTACATGGCTGCATTTCCATCTGGAATACCACACTAAATGGACTCAAATTGTGGGCCATGCAAACTGCAGAGCTTCTTCATGGGAACACTTGGACATGAGCTCTGGGATTTGGCACTGGCCATCCCCAGTCTCCGTAGGCAGCCTAAGTAGAGATGGTGAATTGCTTGAAGTTGTACATTTAAAAGAAAATCTTCTTTCCTGTATTGAGAAAATATGCACATATAAATAACAAAAAATCATTGTCCTTGAAGTTCATTTCCTTTTTGTTTATAAAAGTAGTGAAGTCACCATGATCAGAAGTGAGTGAGTTGAGATGATCTTGATTTGTGAAGCACACAGCTGTCCCATGAACTGGCTGGGGGACCTTCTCCTCGAGCTGCATAGCTGAAGTCCATCATGTAAGTATGAAAAGAGAGGGAGTTTTGGGCAGTAAGTTGTCAATCTCATAGTTTGCACACGTATCTATCCTGAAATTGTTCCTCCCTTGGAGGGAAGGGGATGAAAGGAACTGTGTCCAGATTTGTAAGAGTTACTGGCCTTTTGTTTTCTTGTGGTTGCTTAGCTTACATTATTGACAGGTGCTTTACACATGTATTTAATCTGATGCTATTTTTCCTGTTGGCAGAATGCCTAGATCTGAGAATTACATGCCTTTTATGAATACTGCTATAAATCTAAATAAATTATACTAGAATGTCACTCTTGACTTGAGTGCATGGCTCTTAGGGGTTACTGTTGCCACCTAGACCAGCTTAAGGTACCTAAACGTTTGTTTTGTTTTTGTTTGTTTGTTTGGGGTTTTTGTTTTTGTTTTTGTTTTACTTGGAAACTATGTAACCCAGAAAACGAGAAGATACTGGAAATTGAGGAAGAGCACAGCAACTGCTAAGAAGGGATTACATAAAGTGGTAGGTGGGAATTTAGCTAAACAAATTCTGTTGCCTTCAGGCCCTCTTAAATTATTAAGTGACTTTGCATTTGATTTGCAAAAGTGATTGAACAAATGGATTAAAAATAATAATGGGAACATTAAAGTGCAAAGACTCTAAGTGGCCACAGGATGTCCCCACTGTTCCATGCTGATGCATCCTGATAGCCTTTTATTCTGTAGGACAAAGCTTGACACATTTCTTAAGTGTGATACTTTATATGTTGGAGGTTTGGCATTCATTTTTGTATTCCCAATGTTTATTAATTGACAGGGTAACCAATTAATATCTGGTCTGATGGAGGGAGAAGGGGAAAAGGGAAATGCTTTCCTTGGCTTGCTTGCTTTAGGTCTGAGTTCTCTTTAAACTTCCAAAGATTGGGAACAGACAAGACTTGATTTTTTTTATTAAGTAACAGTGAATGTGAATACAATTTGGTTGCTCAAATTAGAATGAGAATTTATTCTGAAAGGTAATTTTCTGCCTACTTTTAAAAGCTTCCTACCATTGGTTTGCAGGTTAACTAAGAAAGCGAAGGGGCAAACTTAAGGGCTTGTGTGAACAAGGCTGGTGGTATAAAATAAACTAAGGTGTGAGAGCACAAATAATGTTTTGGGGCTGCTAGGGTAATCTACTGTGGAAGTGGTTCAATTTTAACAGAAGGAAGGCATTAAATAAATGTACCCATGCAGGAAACTGGTGCAGAGAATAGCTGTGACGATAAAATGGACACCCTGGCTTCTGAATAACATGTGTCCCAAAACTCTTTATGTACCTTATGTGATGGACCAGACTGTGGCTGATGCTGCACAGGGATATGTGCAGGGAAAAGTATAGAGCATAAGAAGCTTTACATTAGGGCTGGGACTTTATGTGAAAATAGACTCCTGAGTCAAAGAGCATGTTGTTAGGTGTAGGCTATAGCAGTGATGTTTTCCTTATGAATTCCTTCTAGCTACTGCAACTACATCCAGTTACTTCAGTTTTTCAGCACCTCTGAAAATCCCAGCCTGTGTTTTGAAGCCAGATAGTATTTGAGACGAGGAACAACATCATTTTGGGTAGCCTGTTGTTTCTGGAAATACATGCAGTGAGGCTTTGTACACTGGATACAGACAGACATATGTCCACATTCATAATTTTTTTACCTGCATATGGCCATTCAGCCTTCTGGGAAAGCCAGAAGAGGAAACTCCTCTTCCCCAAGCAACTTGTTGCCTTTGATTGTCCATTCTGCAGTGCAGGAGCTGTGAATTTATTTTTTTTTTAACAGTGACATACTTACGTTTTCTTACTGAATTTAATATTGCAATACTGGCAGCATTCTGCAGTCTTGCTTATCTGGTAGCTTCCAAGATTGGATTGTCTATCCTGTTTTAAATAGCTCTGTAGACCCCACTTGTCTAAATAACTACAGTAATTACACTACAAACAACAGATGACTGGGATTTCACCTAGAGGTGTTTCCTTGGGAGTTGGTGAATGTGAACTTACTTTTTAAGAAGGTACTTTCTTACTCTAGAAGTAAGCTTGGAGTGCAGCACTGAGTTAAAATATAGACTAAGTCTATTTTTGTCCGTGAGGACGTACTACCCAAATTTGTATGATTGTCTGTACTTTGATTATTGAAAGGGCTTGGAGGAAGAGAAATGTTTTTCTCTTTTTCCAGCAACCACCCAGCCTTCTGGGTGTTTTGTGTGGAAATGTAAGTTAGTTTTTTTTGCATCTATGATTTTCATGATCCGTGTGAAAGGATTTTTATACAGGAGGCATATGCTATCATCCACTTCAGTATATGCAAGTTTCTCACTCAACCAGATTCATACTACTGCTAGCACTGCCTGTTTAGTCAGTTGGCTCACTGACATCAGAGGTAACTTTGCACGAAAGACAAAACTCTAATGGAGTTGTTAGTGGGGCTAGCACTGATCAAAACAATGGAACTCTTATGTATGAAGAGACTGCAAATCTTGACTTGGATCTAGTCTTCCAGCTCTTACATTGACTGATGTGAAGTGATCCAGTGATGAAAGCTGATCACCAAGTAGATAAAACTTTTACAGTGCTGCTAGAACTGAAAGGCTGGAGTTGCAGCACAGTGTGTGCAAGCTACCTGTAAGCTGGGAATGTGATGCGTGGGCAGCTGGGCTGTTGAACTCGGAGCGGTCAGGTTTTGTAAGAAGCCTGCAGTGCTGCTAATCAAGAATCATCTTATATGGGTCTTAGTGCTGGAAGAGTACCTGCATTACTAAGTGCACTGCAGCAAAGGAAAAGGCTGCCTTACAAGCAGGGCATTTTTTGTGCTCACATTGAAGAACTCTGAACAGTTGCTCTTGAACAATGTGAGGCAGCATATATTGCCTCACAGTATATTGGAATTCACAGGAATATTCACAGGAATAATTGCTCTTCAGACAGTCCCCTTGGCTACTGCCTTCCTGCAACTTCATACCCTTCTGGAATGGGGAATAATTAGTGCAATTTTTCAGTAAGAGAGCCAGCTGCCCAGAGGTTATGAATTCTCTCCTTTCTTTATTCCCTAGTGGGAATGAGGCGGGAGGTGGTGTTCCTGCTTGGATGGGTCCAGGACGCTTCCTGTGTCTCATTCTGTGTATCTGGCCCTGCAAATGCTTAGGAGAAGGCAGCAATAAGAAATGTCATCTCAGGTCCTCTACCTACAGTATGGCATTGCTGGCATGGCTCTTTCGGCTCTGTGTGTGTGTGTCTGTGTGGCACAGGAATGCAGCAGCGCTGTGCTTGGAGTATAGCAGCTCCCAGCTTGCTGTGGGAATGGGGATTTGGATGTTGCCATCTCTGACTGGAAGAGTTGTGTGCCATGTCATCAGCCAGCCTGACAAGAAAAACGGGGTGGGGAGCATTGCCTGTCCAAGTTATTGCCCTCTGTTAGCTGGTCCAGTCTTTACCCAGGAGCAGAGACCATATAGGAAGGTGACTTCATAGCCATATTGTCAGGAAAAAAGCTTGCCTCCAGGAGATGGCACATTTCCACCAGGTTTGTGCCAGCACAGCTGTGTAGGCAGAGAGAGACTCCAGCCCCCTGGCCGAGAAGGAAATTCTGTGTTTCACCTTTCATTCATCCCGTGATGAAGCTAAGCCTTTCCTGGCAAACTCTGGAAAGATAAAGTAAGTATGACAGGAAGCATTCCTCTAATTGGTAACTAGCTGTGGCTGCCAGTTGGTACTCACCTAGCATACCTGTAAATGTTGAATTCTGTAGTTATATCAATGGCTGGGGAGCTGGGGAGGGGAGAAGGGAGTACTGTTGAGTGTGAAACTTACCTCTCTGGAGGGAAAATGGGAAGGAGAGAGCACTGTCACCACTCAAGTGGTGTGGGGGAACAATGTGTTTTTCAGTCCAGAGATTTGCTTTTAATTACCTAAAACATAAAGCATAAACACTGTTGAGTTGAACCAGAGCTTGCTTTACTGCTATTGAACTTCATTTTGTTATGTGTGAAGAAGACACTAAATATTTTTGAATTCTAAAAGTGTCCTCACTGTTCTGGGGAATTGGATAGAGATAATTTACCAGTGTGTAAGACTATCTGTCTTTAAGACGAAAATGTGGTTTTGTTGATCCCTGTTTTGCATGACCTAGTTAAATAGGTAAGTTTCTTAGAGCTCTGCAGAGACTTAATAATAAGCTTGTGTTGTAATTATCAGTTCTTCAAAGAAATATCAACCTTCAACAAATGTATTACCATTGATGATTTGCTCAGTGAACTGATAGAAAAGGTAAGTAAATAAGCTGCTGTGCCAGCTTCTGTCCTGTTTGCCTGATGTGCTGCCCAGCAGTTACTTAAGCATATTACAGGGAGGTAAATAAATTGGACCTTCCTTTTTTCAGGCAACGTATTTGACAACCAGCTGTTTTCTTGTTGTGTCTCATGCATTTTCTTTTTTGACAGCAGCTCACCTGATGGAGCTGATGTGCTATCTTTAGCACAAGTCTAGTGTATGTTGTTAAGCCAGTAAGTCAGTGATGCATCATCTGTTGAAATTCTGTTAATATTAAATTTTCATTGCTGTATCCATTCTTTCTTATACTGTTATTTTTTTTTACTGTAAGGGTGGGACACATTCTTATGGGAGTTGTTAAGGAAGCAGTTAAATATAACACGACATTTTAAAAATGAATGTACATTGTAACTGTTGCTTAATTGCACAATGATATGTAAGAATACTCAGTTCATCCACATACACAAATGCGGGGTTTGCATTCAGTTTTAACAGGAGGCTCTGGAAGCTTGGGCTTTCTCCCTGGTGATGGTGTTCGAAGGTGTAAAGTACAGCTGTATACTTAGAAAACTCACAGAAAAATCTCTTTTGCAATAACAGTTGTTATTGCAAAAATGGTTATTGCATCCTTACTGCCTCCCACTATGCACTATTGAAAATGGATGATTGAAAGTGAAGTCAGTGTAAACCACAACAGTGTTAATGAAAAATGAAAAAAATAGTTTTAATGGTTTTGCCCAGCAGCTTTAAACTGTGCTTAGGGGTAGTATCAGGAAATCTCAGGTGATCCTTCGCAGAACTTGCAGAGGGAATAGCAACCATCTTGCAGATTTAATGTAGTTCCTTCAGGAGGTTGCCTGAAAGTAGTGTTAGGACCTAATCTGTGCACAGAATTCACGAAGAGAAACATCCCTGGCTTATTCCCTGTTTGCATCAGGTATTGGCACTCTTCTTACAAGGAGAAGAGCAATGCCTGAGCTTTCTTCTGCATGAAATTGAAACTTCAAAACCATGGTGTTACCAAATCACAGAATCACAGAATTGTGGTGGTTGGAAGGGACCTCAGAGATCATCGAGTCCAACCACAAGGCGTCGGAGGAGGCAGCGTCGGTCGAGGGCGTCTCATTTGAGGTCATTGCATCCTTGAGACTTCTTTGGTCTCTCTGACTCTTATTTTGTCAGATTTTTTTCCTGAGCTACCTGTGTGGTCCACTGCGGTCTAATTCAGTTCTGTCTTACAGCATTTCTTTATTTCAAATCAGGAACCCAAAGATATCTATCATTATATTAGACCTCCTCTTAGATAGCTTTCATGTATTGTTATGGACGGATCTCTAACCAGAAGTTTTGTTCTCCCTTACAGTTTATTTTCATTTTAGCTACTTAGATGATACTTAGACTGCTTCATACAGTTTCCGATGCATTTCTTGTATTTCTATGGGTTTTGGGACTATTCTAGTTCTGTTAAGAAAATCAATCAAAGGGAGATTATTGAGGTGATCATTTGATAATAACAATCATTACATTTAATAAGCTACTATATATATAGCTAACTATGGCATCTCTTTCTATCTGCACCCCAGAAAAATTACGTTTCATTACCTACCCAGTCATGTTGCTGACAGAACAGATGTAGCTGCAGTCACAGAGCAGATACTGTTATCTCCAGTAAGGATTTGCTCCTCTGTTTCAAGCTCCACAGCCTGTAAAGGGACAGCAAAAAAGCAGTAGCTGCAGCTCCTCCGGCTGCCTTTATGCCTTCTGGGGAGTTGGCCCTGCTCTATCCCAGGTGATTGTAGGGAGGGCAGTGGGCAGGGCCCGGGGTACATAAGCCACAGCCTCTGTGGAGGGAGCTTGTTCTGCTCTGGGACTTCTGTGGGGTTAGAGCTCTGCTGAGTCTTCAGTGACCTGCAGCTCTGGGGGGGATTCAGCTGTGGGGGTAGGGGTGTTTGAGAGGAGCAGAGGTGAGAAGTCTGAGGTAAAACCTTATGGACCAGGTAAGGTTTAGTGGTATGTACAGCAGAAAGTAGACGGAGCGTCGGTTGAGGGCGTCTCATTTGAGGTCATTGCATCCTTGAGACTTTTTTGGTCTCTCTGACTCTTATTTTGTCAGATTTTTTTCCATTTGTATTTGCACTCTTCTTACAAGGAGAAGAGCAATGCCTGAGCTTCTGCATGAAATTGAAACTTCAAAACCATGGTGTTACCAAATGAGTCTGGTGTGTTTGTATGTTCTCTCTGTCACTGGAGCACGGCAGCATCTCTTGCACAAACATCACAAGCGGATTAATTGCTAAGTGCTTTCTAAATGTGTCCACTTGGCTGCACTGTAGATTTATAAATGTTGCCTTAAAAATCTTCCTCTTCTGGCTGATTTCCTAAATTAGTTCTTAACCTGAGCTTGAAAAATGTTTAATTTCTTGGGATGTTTCCAAAGTTCAGGTACCGGGTGTTCTGTGATAGTAAGACTTGAGAGAATCATCCTGAATGTAGCATAAAGGTCTATAAATCCTCTGCCAGATTTTTTGTATCTGCTCTTATATAATATGTTCAATACAGAAATTGTAAATTTAAGTGGTTTTGTTAGGCTGCCTGTGTGTCGTGTTCAGCATAGTTTTGGGGCAAAAGCATTTTTTTGGGGTGCTATAACCAGCTCTGGAGTTACAGTAGGAGGTATGTGAGCTGGGTAAAGCCACAGGGACTGGCATGGTTCACCTCCCTGAGGTGCCACCTCTGTCTCTGGATGCATGTATTGATTGGGTAAGACCCACGGGAGAGCCTCCCACCAGCCAAAACAGTTGCAGAGGTGGGCTCTGCACCATGCTCCTGGGTCCCCAGTAGGCCCAGCTGCTCCAGTGTCCACCCTGGTGGGCCACTGGGCCTTATGGAGATAAGTTGGGCAAAACAAGTGGGTCTTGTGCACTATGGGGACGTTAAGGATGGGTGAAAGGAGGTGAAGAAACCTACTTGCTTTGTGATGGTTGTGCAGACTTTCCCTAGCCTCCGTCCTTTTCCTCCCACTTGGTGGTTTTCTGCAAAATCTATTGCATTGTGTGAGATGTGGCTGATCAGTAGCTTCATAATGTTGCAACCTCTTCTGAGATATGGAAAAATTAGTTGCGGATCTTTAGTATGAACTCTACTAATGGGTCCCCAGGCAAAGATCTGCACCCCACCTGATGTGAAAATTGTTTTGGTTTGATAGATGCTAACAGTTCTACTTGTTTTGTATCTCTAACACTGAATATTGTAAATTGGGAATTTAATCTCTTCTTAGGATAGCAGAGCATAGCTATCAATTTATGGATTACTTCATTCAAATATTATATATTATTATTACATATTGCTCCATCAAAGACAGTATGAGCTTTAAAGATCATGCATAGAGGAACAGTGTTTAGTAATGCATAGCATTAATAAACAGCATTACTTGGCAGCCTGACCACCCAGCTTATAATAAAGGCTTTGGCTTTCACATCAGTGAGATCTTTGTATTGCTGCCAGCATGCTTTCCACAACACTGCTTCATGGTTGTGTAAAACTTGTGAGAGCAAAAGACTTATAGAAATAACAGGCTACACCATTGTGCAACAAGATTATATGCTGCTTATCATAGATGAAGTGTTAAGTACTGGCTGAGTCATCAAAGAGATTGAGACTGATTGTGTGTGTGAGTGGCTGCATGTTTAACTTCTTCCTTGTGTTCTTTGGTGTAATATTTTCTTAGCTGTTGAGCCTGAGTACTTTCACTAATACTTGCTGTGTTTAGCTACTGCCAATTTTGACTAAGCACCCGTCAGAATAAGGAGCAGAAACTTTCTAAACTTGTTCTTCCTTAGCTATCTATCTGGGATACATCTGCCAAATTCCTGAAAGAAGTTTTATTCTTCTTACCTGATGCTTCCAGATGTCTAGTACACATAGATTACCTAGATTTGTACTCCCAAAATGTACTTGATCATGGTTTGAGAGTGACTGTTTTCACAAATATTTTAATTCAAAAAAAGTTCCTTTTATAAAATCAAATGGGCTCTTCTCTATTATATAGATGTATAGTACTTTCCCCCTTGTGCATATCGATGATTTTTACGTCAAATACATCTCAGTTATTGCAATGGAATCAAAGACATACAGCATGTGTCTGTGTAACTAGGCAAAACAGTAGCTTGACTTCAACAACAAAATAATTAGTGATTTCAGCTATAAAAACTTAGAACAGTAATTTCTCCAAAACACTTTCTTCTCTCTGGAAAATCAGGAGTCTGTTTCAAAAGATAGTCTGGAGCATTCAGGAAACTTACAGGTGAGGTCATTCAAACACTGTAATGCTACCCTGAGAACCACCAGAGTCTATGACAACTTTATCTTCCATCCCACAGTTCTTATTATCAGTAAGCATTAACACCTTTTACATTAAACACAGAACACTAACATCTTAATATTACACAGACAGATATGCAGCAGAAAATAGCAGCTTGCTATTTCCTGTACAGCTTAAAAATAAATAGCAGTAGCATGTATATTTATTTATATACTGTACGAGCACTTCAGTTTAACTGTACAAGAGACTTTTTTTTTGCATTCGTTTCCTTGTTTAGCCATTAAAATTTTTTTTGTTGTTGTTGCTGATAGCATTCAAGCTGACTGGCAGTACTCAGTGGTCAAGCTTTCTTCCAAGGCTGACTACGGTGCTGGTAGTAGTGTCAGGCAACCACAGCAGCTGTTGGCTGAAACATCACAATTTTGCATTGCTTTTCAGAAGGCTCCTGCAGGTCTCAGATGAGGTAACTGGATGACTGCAAAAGAGCAATGAGTGAGAAGCAATAAAGTTCTAGGATCCTAATTTTTATACTTTAAGGAAATAAAGGAATCTGTAGGGAGGCTGGACAAGATGACCTTTAAAGGTCCCTTCCAACCCAAAGTATTGTATGATTCTATGATCTGCTACAAAAATGTGGAATGAGAGCTGAGAAGAAACAAAGATGCAGCAGTAATCTGAAAACAGCAGCAAGTGTACTAAGAACTGTCCTCCAGGGTTAGGGGGTTTGCTGACTTTTAGACCTCTGCCTATTAGGTCATTAGTGCCTGGCTTCAACCTTTGATCTTTCTGCAATTCTGGAAGCTGTCTTCAGTTTTTTCCAACACAAGGCCAAAGTTGTGTGATTACAATGAGGCCATTGTACTAAGCATCCCACATATGGATGCAGCACAGAAGACTCAGAGAAGTGGCTTATGTTGCAAGAATGCAACAATACACATTGTACAATGCATATTCATCTCAAAACAGCCTTTATTAAGTGAATAAGGCCTGATTGTTTTTGTTTAAACAGAGCTTTTTTGCAGGGGAGGTAAGATGCACCTCGAGACAAGGGATGGATAATCTAAGCTCTCCTGTGACACGTTAGTCAGAGAGGAGGGGGCTGTTTGTCAAGTCAGAACTGTTGGAGAGCAAAGCTCTTGGGAGAGAATGAGGGGCAACAACATGAGATGACAAAAACTCGGACAAGCAATACTGAACTGTGTTATAACTGTAACACGACATGGACACCTTTGCTATAACTCCCAATAATGTTATGCCTGGAAGAACATCAGAGTCAGTAAGTTCTGCAGAACGGATTAATTAGAGACTTGACTAACTTGAAATTACTCGTATCTCAGGGAGAAGTGTGTCCTCTGAGTCAGGGTGGCAGATGCTGGATGTATGTATTCCTTAAGAATGATTCCTCTGTTTAATGTTCAGGAAACATTTGTTTTTCCCTCGGTGTTTGGGTGAGTTATGTAGTAGTGTCTTTAGTGGCTTCTTGTGATTGCCATGCACGACTACCTTCCCTGTTGATTTTTATGGGCAAGATTCTTGACCGTATAGGGTATCACTGTAGATTTGGGAGTACCATGTACAGATTGGAAACACCATGGCTTCTCCAGTGTATTTGAGGTTGTTCTGGAGTAGGGCCAGCCTGAGGGCTCTAATCTCTTTCCCCGGACTGTGAAAGAAAAGGACTCAGAAATACCTGTATTGCCTGATTACCCAAAGCAGCTCTCTTTCATATTTGCTAACATGTTGCCCCCTACCTACTTCTAAGGAAATTCTGATTCTTCTTATCTTCACTTTTATTGTGCTCCACCACCACTGACAATCTGGACTATGGGTCTGGTAAGCTAATGGTTCCCAGGAACACAGCTTTCAAACTACTTACAGGAATTTCTTCCTTTTTGTTACAGCAGCAGCTACTTGCATTTGGTTACCAGTTAGATGTACTAGTGCTTACGAATTCTGACCTACTCTTGTTGTTGTTGCAGCACCTCTTCTTCCTCCTCATCTGTATGTAGTTTAGTTGAGCCCTCTCGGTGTTGCTCAGAGAGCCTGCCCAGAAGTGATGGGAAAAGCATAGAGCTGTGGGAACAGGAGCTGCGGGCGCTGCTCTGGCAGGGTCTTAGAGCACGTTGGGGCTGACTCCAGGACAGACTCATTCAAGCTCACTCTTGTCTCTCTGGCTTAACTGGTGGCAGGCTCTGTCTTGTCCCACATACCAGTGCCTGGACTCACATGGGGTTCCAGAGGAGAGTCCCAGGGTGTCTATGCTGTAAACAAAGATGTAACTGTGGAGCCAAATACTGAAATCTTTTGAAGGTCTCAGAGGCTGGAAGGGCTGTGTTGTGAAATCTGTTTCAGCCGGTTCAGTTCAGTGACATTACATCTTTTTTTCACCCCATTTTTTTAAGGATAGAAACAAAAGGGAACCATTAGATCATCTGTCTTGGTCACTATCGGACACTTAGCCTATCTACCAACTTATTTAGCAAACAAAACTAACAAAATGTGTAATGTCCTAGAATTCCTTCTAATTATAGTTTTAGTGTAGGCATGAATAACAATAGGAAAGTTAGGGAGTCACATTGTAATCAGGGGACAGCGTCTGAAGAGCTACCATGTAAAAGAATAACAAAAAAATAGAGAAATCTTCTTGTTTTCTTTGATATCACGTCAAAGATTTCTTTATTTGGAAATTAGGTGCTTTTTCATTATTAAAAAAGGAGCATGACAGCACAGCTAGGCTTCCTGTTAAGATTTGGTATCTTCCTGCACGGTCAGTAGGCAGAGAGTATTTACCAGGAAGTGACTGAAAATCTTACTGGAATATTACAGATACCCTGTCCAGAGCCAGCTGTCTCTGACAGTCCTGGTAGTGGTAGACCTCTAATAGAATCCAGTAATTGGGGATTTATTTCAATTAGTGGCAGCCCTCCTTTTGGGTTCAAAGACCTGGTTCAGTAACTTAGTGCTGTCAGTCACAGCACTTAATTTTACATCCTGTATCTTGCTGTGTTCAGTTTGAAAAGTGAAACTATTTGTTTCATGTTGTTGTTATTTAAGCACTATTACTTAAGCAGCACATCACAGTGCCTGACAACATGGCATTAAAAGGTTAATGTTCTTTAATAAATTAAGGAATGTGCAGCCTTGTGAATTTGGCTTGTCTCGCTGCAGCATTGCTATGCAGCTATGTGTGCTTATCCTTGGCTACACTAGGTTTAGTGTGTATGGGTTTACGGAAGCAAATAGCCAGCCCAGAGGGATCAAACTTCTTGCTGAAATTGGCTGCTCTGTTGCAGCAGTTTTTTGCCAGTTTTTTGCTCGGGAATAGAGGAGGCCCATGGAGCTGAGTGTGGTAAAGATCTGGTCTGCTACTGGTTGGGAATCATTTTGCATGTGCACATTGTTGAAAGTTGGTTGTGGTACACAGAGTTCTCAGTAGAGCTTGGTATGTAAAAACTGCATGCTTTGCCTGTGCCATTCAGAACATGTGAAGTGAGGTGGGATACTGGAAACCAAGAGTGGGCAGAATGTTCTCTCTGCAGGAAGATGCATGCCTGCTGCTCTTAAAATCCAATGACTTACGTTACTGAGCTCAGCTAGTCTGCTGTGTGGGTGAGGAGTTGGAGCGATGGAGACACTGGAGGTGGTGTCTCTCTTTCTTTTTAATTTTCCATGCTTTAGTCATGGAAAGACAGTTCCCCATATCCCAAAGCTGGCTGGGATCCCACAGACATCTCCGTGCTCTATTTGTGCTACAAAGGGCAAACCTGCCCAAGCAACCGTAAAGTCATTCTGATCGTTTGAATCAGTAATGAAGCAGTGCTGAGGCATTCCTGCACAGGGTGGGGAAAGGGAGGTGGACCCCAGGACGTGGCCTGGGTGCTCAGCCCAGGCTGTCTGTAGTGATCGATAACTCTCCCAGCATCACTGCTGCTTGCCCTCACGTGGTGGGCAGGCAGCCTTGACTAGTCTATCTGCTCCTCTAGCCTATATGGCTCATTTCCACCTCATGTTGTGCTTCTTATATACCTGAGTCTAAGACCTGGGGACACTTGAGGTCTTTCACAGGTTGGCTGCAGTCTCATTTTTACCCTGAACTCTCCCAAGGGCCCAGTGTTGGGCCATCTGAGGCTGCACTACTGGCTCCAGAGCACATGGAGAAAGCTTTAATAAATCCCTAAAAGAAGTCAAATTATCTGAGGAAGTTAGATAATCCAGCTATTTTCTTTTCCTTTCCCGGTAAAGTTTGTCCTTGGGCACTAACACCTCAGGTTGGTGGTCACTTTAGCCTGGCAGAGGCTGGCGCTGTGGCTGAGAGAAGTGGTCCTGCTGCCTTGCTTGCTCTCCCCTCTGCTATACCGACCCCTTTGTCTGCTGGCGTAAGTGTACTGTTGCTTAATAGAGAAATGGCAGCCTAGGTGCCCTTGAGTAGTACATTTTCATGTGTGGCTGGCACACATGGTGTTACGTAAACCTGAAGGTGTGTCCAAGAAGCAGAGTGAGGCAATTGTGTGGCCTGAGGCGTAGGACTTAGGTTTGAGAAATGTATTGCAAAATTTCTGAGGGGAAGGCAGGGAAAAAGGGAGAATTGGCCTTCCCCCCTCCTCCCCCTGCCTTTTTCTCGTGACCTGGGAGCATAGGTTTGAGCTGAAGGGTTGTTTTGAAGATTTCAACACTAGGCTCTTTAAATCCCATTCTTTATGCACTTTGTGTCTCTGAAGTGACAGAATTGAGGATGGATTTTTTTTTTCAGTAAGACAAGTGCAAACTCTTTCTAAACAGGGAAGACATTTTAATACTCAGAAGCATTCTAACTGAAATGCTGCATCTCTTGCATATCTGGTATTTGTACCCTCCCTTGGGTTGCTTCCAGGGGTGTGCAGGAAACAAGTATGTTAACAGCAAGGAGACTGTCATGGACTCAGAAAGGTCTGGGAACAAAATCAGCTATGTAAAAATTCAAACGCTCTCTTTCTTTCCCCTGTTTTTTGTTCTTTCTACAAGATGATGACATACAGTGGCTTGCTGGACTTCTGTTTCAGCTGCATGTAATATATTCCAGACTAGCAGAAGACACAAAAGCCATTATACTGAAGGTGTAAATTAGCTTGTACTCAGGACTGTTGCCAGATCAGAGGACGGTGTGTGAAGCATACCAAATGATAGAGCTGGCTATGCAGCAACGATAATCAGCCTAGGGGGAGGTTGCCACCTTTTTGCTCCAGCAGTACAAGAACTGGCAAGGAGAGAAAGTCCCCATCTTGGACCTATTCATGAAGAGGAGAGAAAAGGTGTTAAATTAACATTTAGTGTCTCTCACTGCCAAAATGTCTCACTTGAGCTGAATGTGCCTGCAAGGCCATGTACCCCTAGCAGAGTGTTTCTGGTGCCCAAGGAGTCTGGGGAGGAGCTGGGGAGCACCCGCCATAGTGCATTCTCAGACTGTGGCAGTGTGTCAAGGCAGGAGGTGGCTGCCAAGTGGTAACTTCTGCTGGGTGGTTGGAGGGTCTGACCCATCTGGGGAAAGCTGCCTGGGGTGTGTATGGAGCTGAAATGAGTGACAGAATTCTGGTTTAAATTTCAGCTACCAAGATTAAAGGAAAGACAAGAAGTGCGGGTTGGACATGCTTAAATGTAGGAAGGAAAACTGCTCTTCAGCTGAGCAATGTCTTCATTTTACCCCAGACAGAACAACCTGTAAGGTGTTGGCACAGAAATATATCACCTCCAGACATGTAAGCCTAGCAGCCAGTTGAACAAGGCTAAATTGCCTTGTCTAGAGTTTGAGAGTTTTTATCCAGACTCTGATGTTGTACTAGATTAGAAAATAAAAAACAGAAGCAGCAGAATGGTGTGAAACACAGCAGTATTGGGAGCTGCAGTGAAAACAGGGCTCGGGTAACTACTGTGTTGTCCATGAGCAGTTGCCAGATGAAATTCAGACGTTCCCAGGAAGGCTTTATTCTGTGTGTTTGGAAGACAGAAATATAAAATCTCCATGACTAGAAGAGTCTGCTTCCCCTTGTACTAGTTTAATTTTTTAAAAATTACATTATCTTGACACCTAGGACGCAGTTAGGGACTCTGGTTGCATTGTGCTTTGTGCTGGATGGACGCAAGGAGTTGTAGGCCATCAGTAAATAGCTATTGATGAATACAGTTACTTTAACAGATTTGCAAAACTACATTGCCCATTTAAAATCTTTTTTTCTTTTGCAGTAGCTTATCAGAGGTTTCATATTAAATAACCAGTAATATTTATTCTGATTTCAAAAGCTGCTTGGTGGATCTTGTTTTGGTGTAGGCTGGTGTCATTTAGAATCTATGTCGATGATGTGTGTAGCAATAAGCTGCCCTTAAAATGCTGGAGTTTATATTAGCAGATTATTATCCTTGGAGTTGTTATGTACATTTTTAGATATGCTTTAATCTCATGTTGCCTCTTCCCTGGATTGATTTTTAAGTAGCAAAGCTGATTAAAGCTTTTTAAGTTCTGGGTTTTGTTCTTTTTTTTTCTAAAAAAAAAAAGAAAAAGAAAAGGACCATAAGCACTTTTATCTCTTAACCTAACTGTGAGGAATTATTTGCTCTCATAATTTAAAAGCCTTTGTGATGGTGACTTGTTCCACAATGTTCAGCTGTAACTCTGATGCTAATTTATTAAGTTAATCATTAACAGAACAGTATTGCTGACCAGTGACAAAGCAGAGCTTGAGACTGAAAGAAAACTGCTGCACAGGTTTAAGGTGGAAACTGATGTAGGAATGACAGCAACAGACCACCAGCTGGGTAAGAGCTGGCTTTCATGTCTGTTTACTTTTGAATGGAGAGGCAAAGAGTAGTTTGGAAGGAGGAAATTCCTCCTAATTCCTCCTTCCTAATTCTCTACATGGCGTGAACTCAGTCCACTCTATTTACTATGATATCTAACAGAATCCATTTAATGTAATGCATTCTTATTTACCTGTGTAAATATCTGGGCAGATGAACTATGATTGTCCATTTTGCAGCTGAGTTAGGCAAGTATTTAGTATAATCTGAAGAAAGCCGTTTCCTTTTTATTTGCCTTGATCTCCAAAATCCAAATGTGATGGATCTTATGCTTGACCATGTGTCTGTTCAGACTGAGAGCGCTCCAGTCTGTTATCAGTTGGAGCATCATCATGTTCTACAACTGAGAGTGTTCAGTTTAATGGGGCAGGGGCGGAATCAGAAACCATAAGGTCTTTCAGAAGCAGCCTATGCAATGCAACAGACGGACTTTTGCAGCCACTTGATCTGATTTAATCTAAAAGAGGAATGAGGGACAGTGAGCGGAGGAGAGCGTTGGGGACCAGGCTGGGGGAAGTATCAAACATTCTCTTTTCCTGGGTAGCTCAGCTTTTGTTCCTTGCCTTCTGTATTTAGTGCAGTTTCCATGATTCTGCAACCTCAGCATTGAGAAAAGTGGCAGACTGATGTCTATAGGCAGCCCTGTCTTCTATGTCCATTCACTTGTCTGCTATCTGTAAGCGTGATCCTGCTTTACAGAAGTTCCTGCACATGCTGTCTTTGGATATTTTTTCCCTGGTTCATTTTGTGTTGCATGTTTATAATGTTTGGCCTGGTGCTATTCATAGACTGGCTGAGTGGTGCCCTGTCTAGAGGCCCCAGCTGGTGCAGTGTGCCCAGGCCACCAGCAGCCAGCTCCATCTCACCGCCTGGGTTAGAGTCTGGGTTCATCATTCCCAACGGACCCACATCCCGAGCAGTCAGTGCAGTTTCTGATTAAGTGTTTTGTGGTTGAAGAGTGCTTAGCTGTTGGTGGGGAAGAAGGCCAGGGGATGCCATGCCTTGTTTTATTACCTGGATGGAGGAGTTACTGCAAAAGTGCGCAACGCAAATTAAATGCAAGCAGTGAATATGGTATAGCTATTAGTGAGGAAATACTGGCTATCTCAGTCAACAATTTAATGTCTGTTTTCTTCATGCTAAAGGCACTGAAGACTTTTAAAATCGCTCTCAAAGGGCACTTCTCACATATGCTGTGTGGATATGGGATAATGTGATTTAGAAAACCTCCAAGTAGCCTGTAGAAATAGAGGTATGAACAGCTGTAAGTTTCAATGAATGCTGAAGGTAAACGTGCTGAAAGGAAGGCTGAACACTAATGTGGGAATGGCCATGGGAGGAAAAGGCTTACATGGGTTCTTTCTCCAGTAATTGCCAGTGGCAGACTGGGGGAGGCATGTTAAAACAAAGTAAGGGAAGTATGAATTGCCTCTTCTGTGTTCTCCAGTCTGAAGCCATCAGCAGCTGAAAGAGACCCCGGCATAAGAAGTTGCACGTGAACTTCTAAGTTTTACTAGCCACTGGTTGACTTACTCTCCAAGAACATGCCTAATCACTTTTTGAAAGCATTTATGCTGTTGACACAGGATACCATGGAAACTTAAAGCTTAGAGATTTAAATATTCTTTACATGAAAAAAGCCTTTTTGTTTGTTTAAATTCTGCCACTTGATGAGAATTAGTAGTGGTAAGTAAAACCATTTATGAGAGACCAAATAGTCATTTCCTGCACAGCTTCTCTTATACAGATTGCCTTTATGTCCCCTGGTCATCTTTGAAAGAAGCGAGGCAAATTTTACTTCTAGTACTACAGGCAGTGATGGCAAGGACTGAGGAAAGATAGCCCTCAGCTCTGTATGCCATTAAAAAAAATCAGCTTTCTGTGCACAACATAGCAATGATAAGTAACTGTTGGAGCATACCAACAATTTGACTTCACTCCAGAAGGTTCTCTGTATGCAAGAGATGTAGGGTCAAGGGACACAAGATAATCATAAAGTAGCTATTTATTGGTAAGCATAAGTGTTATTAGGGATAATGCTGTACCCTGTGTGTAGGATATATCCTGCATTAGTGATGCCTTATATTTTCTCAGCCATAAGAATGCCAGCTGTCACTATCTGTTTCACAGTCATAGACTGACGGGACAATCATAGCTTGACCCATTAGGGTGAGGAACCATAAAGGACCCACAATGCCTGCATCCTAATCATTACAGTCCCTTCATCAATAAACTCATGGAAACAGAATATTCCTTCAGGTGTCTGCTTTTATGCAAACAGGGATGTTTGCACATATTTTTGACTACATTTACAAAAAGTTTCAGATACAGAGACATCTGCTTTTACTGCTGAGAAAATGGAATGCCTGACTTGGCTTTGATACCATGAACTCCTAATAACAGTTGCAGAAGAACACTCTTATTAAAAAAGAGATTTAAAAAAATTATTATTTGAGGTTAAGTAAAATTTGCATTTGGACTTCTTTTGTGGTCCAGAGAAGGAAGTGGTGGTCATATTCTGAAAGTCTTAAAGCACAGGTTGTCTCATTGCCCTCTGTTTTGATTCAGAAGAGAAGAACAGGATTTAGAAGGAATGGAGGCAGTTATTGGGAAGTTTGTAGGGAAAAGTCTTAATTGCTTCAGTGTTTTCCCACTGTTCATAAATGACACAGCCTGCCTGCATTTAATGAAATGTGCCCTTGCAGCCTTATCAAAAGAGAAACTGGAACGAGTCCTGTGAACATTTGCCTTCTGGAGGTTGTTTCATGTGAATCAGAACAATTTGCCTCCCTCAATTATACCATTTGAAGAATGCAGTGGGTTACTTGGTGAGCAATTTGCTACTCTCAGTAAGCTGCCTCAGCCTGGGGCATCTTGGGGCTGGTGCCCACTCTCCACAGGCTGGGATGCAGAACACTTGCTACAAGCTGTGCTCATCCTTAACAATTGAGATGAGGAAGACCACCCTTAATTAGTTTGTGAGGCTCTTAGTTAGCAACTGCAAGTTGCCCCTTCTCTGGAAAAGAGCAAGGTCTCTTGGCCAGCTCTACAGAGGAAAGACACAACTGCTGCTATCTCCTGGCATGGTAAACCCAAGTGGGAATGGCTTGAAGGAGAAGCAGACACACTGTAAGGAAACCTGATGCCCTTGGCATAGCATAATCTGGCATTAGTACATAGCTTTAAAAATAATTCTACAGGGAGGGGAACAATACCGTCACAAAGTAGTTGTTGCAGCATTTCTCCCAAACTTAGCTTGTCAGCAGTAAAATTAGTTTGAGGAATCCTTTCCTTAAGCTGCTTTTTCTTCTGATTTACACTTTAGCCACAATGAAACTTCTCTGTGGTTTTATTTAGTTTCTGAGTCAGACTTCTTCTTTCTCTTTCTAAATAACAACCTTCCCAGTCTGGGAATAGCAGTACTGATGTACCCGCCAGTTCCCCTCTTCTGCGTGAGCTCTTGTTGCCCTACATTGCCTACAGCCACTGCCCTGCAGCAAGGGGTCCAGGTGCAGTGACAGCCTGTGAAGCAATAGCCTGCTGTCACACCTATCTAAACACAGCTGATTCTTACCTGCTGTGATAATACCTCCGAGTCCTGGATCACCTTGGGGTTACTTACTGAGGAGGCTGTTGGGGATATCCACCAAGAGCTAACTTCCTTGTTTGAGAGCGGAAAACAATCTAGGGGGTTGTAAAGTCTTTTGCTGGTCTGGGTTGCTGCTCTGCAACACTGTGAGTAAGAGCTGTGCTTTTCCTTTATGTTTCTACCTGTGGCACACTCAGAAGTCTACAAGCACACCTTCTGCACTTTGGCTTTGGTCTTTGTGTCAGGACTTCATCTCATCTCATATTTAGGCATGTGGGCAGGGAGAGTAGCATAAGAGGAGAACCTGCTATTCTGGGTGAAAGTAGTAGAAATTTAGGACAGCTTGAATGTGCCCTGGAATGAAATGGGAGCTTGTTTTTTACTAAAGATAATATTGCATTTATGTTGTCTGAATGTAGAGAATTGGCAGTAGTTCCTTTAGACCCTTGTTCTTCCTTGCTGGTTAATGTAGCCAAAATATCTTAATGTTTTATGAGATATGACAGTATGGACCTTAGGATAGGATATAATATATGAAAACGCTGAGTCCCTTCTATGGATGTGAGCATTATAACTTTTGGGAGTACTTGATATAAGGCTTTGAGTTTTGTACTTCAATGGTATGGTATATTGATAGGATATCAATATCTATTTCTTTTGCCTTCATGTAGCCAGTGGTGATGTCATATTTGAATAAATCCTGTAGAAACAGAAAGTCTTCTAGGATGCCTTTTGGCGACTAATGATAAATGTCCATAGCACTGCTTGGCTGGGACTGTGGTCTCATTTGAGCAAAGGCTGCGGTCACTGAGCCAGCACAGTTAGGTTTATTGGCTAACCAGCCAGCTTGCAGAGAAACTGCTCTTGTTTTTAATGAGAAATGTCACATTATTAGCACTATTTTGGTGTGAAGGAATCAGAATTGCTGAGTTTGCTTGAAATTTTCCTTTGGTTCTCTTTTTTTTATTTTTGGCTGGTTGGGTTTTTTTTTTAAATAAAAATGTCATAGTGACTGCATGCTGAAAGTGCTTACTGTACTCATGGTGTAAGAATGCTTTTCCTGTGCTGTGTGTGCATTTTGAATATGATCCAGAGTCCAGGAGTGATTCATGACGCTTTTGTGACAGGCACCTGACTCACGTACATCATGATGAATCAGCTTCCTAGGCCTGGTGGATGCTGTTCTGCTAAAGAAAAGTTCTTTGGACATGGTACACCATGCAAGCACACATTCCTAGTCTCTTTTGTTCTGCGTTCATCCCATCAATTACTAAGACTGTCTAAATTGGCTTACTGTTTCTGGAAATTAACATTTCAGAAAAAAAACAGTATTTTGCCATTGGTTCAACTTACTGTATGAATAGAAATTCTTAGGCTGCTTTTACAGAGCCTTGGGGTGTTTTATTTCTTCCCTTGTGACATGTTACTACCACCCGCCTCAGTGGTAGCTTTGTCCTTGAATCAGAATGGCTCTGCAGAGGACTTGCAAATCTTTCCAGATTTGCAAGCTGGAAAGTGTTATGCTATAAGTAAGGCTTCCTAAAGCTTCATCTTGAATATAGTGGGATGAAGTGGAAATGAAACAGGAGAGTTTAGTTTAGGAAAAGCTACCCGTATTTTGGAGGGTTTCTTAAGATCAAACTGACTTGACTCTTAAAAGATTTTAATTAACATGTCATTAACCTCAGTATGTTTGGAAGATTGAGAATGATTTCTCCTTTCTCCCCATTGGTGCAAGTAGAATTTGTGGCTGTTTGCCTTGAGCTATATGTTATGCGTTTCATTCTTATAGTAATGACATTATGGCAATATGTGACAAAAAACACTTATGAAAAATGGCCATAGGCACATGACCTTTTGTGAAATGTGGACTAGACACAATTTTCTTTTTGCAGATGCACTTCTTGAAACTGATAGTGACTATGATAGGATGTGGTTTCTTAACAATAAATATCTTAAATAACATACATAAAAATTAAAATTGCATTTTTTTTGAAAGTGAAGTCAAGCATTCCTACCTTTCTCGTTGAGAACAAGTAAATTTTTTAGCGCTCAAGAATTTTGTAGGTGGTTGTTCCTAACAATAAATACAATACAAGCATATATTAACTAATGTACATTATGTCATGTGCTTTGATTTTTGGGTGTTTGATTTTGGTCATGAAGCATAAGAATTGCAATACTAGTCTTCAAAGAGTGCAAAATACAGGAGTACTAGGTGTACTCCTAGTACATATGTACTTAATGTGTTAATAATAGAGCTGACTGTATTGCTTGAAATTAAGGTTGTCTGGCACTTCTATAAAAGATTACTTTTCAGATGCTTGTAGCTACCAAATTTTAATCTTTTGGACTGATATTTTCTATGTTTGTTCTGTGTCTGAGGATGAAAATTTATGTGCATAAATTTTAGGGAAAACATTTTTTTGAATGTGGCTTGTATTCATCCTATATAGGGAGATTTAGATTTTTTTTTAAAATTTACTTTTTAAGAGTTAGGAAATCGCTTCTGAAGAAATCATGTTAAAAGAACATATGTTAAATGCAGAGTGAAGCATGTTTAGGAAATACCAGAATTAAATTTTCCTGAGTAACTTGGGTTCTGTAGTTCAGATGGAGTGAGTGACAGAGGCATTGGCTACATGCTTACTGCAGAGAATAAAAATATATACTGAATGCTCAAATATTAAATGAAGGAGTGTTATGGAGAAAAAAATGCTCTAATACCGTAATTAAAGACAGCCTAATGAATATGCAAAGATAGTCACCTGAGGTTGCACATGTAACTTTTTTTTGGGTGTGTCTGCAGTCTAATCAACTTTTTTTTTCAATTAGTCACTTTATTAGACATAATAACCTAAATGAACATAGATGATTATTCTCTGGTTCAGCTTCTGGGATTCTGTAGAAATATGAATAAGAAATGGCCTTCACTGTCACTGTGTACTATACAATATAATTAGTTCTTGTTGGCATATAAACCTGAAACAATTGCTTGGATATAGTGAAATATTTTCTATTTCTCTGTTTGTTGTAATGCATACTGAAGCTTTTTAATGTTGTTATATTAATATGTGATTGCCAGTAAGGTGTTCTGTCCTGAATTTCATATTATATTTCCATAAAGAAAGTAGCTTTTGGATACTCCACTGCTATTATACTTAAAACAAAAGATAGAAGTGATTGATTCATAGTTAAAATACTGCATTTACATTGAAGTATAACCTGGAATAATCCGGTGACTTAGAATGAGTGGTTTATATACATTTATCAAGTGTATAGTAACTTGGAATTCTTGAATATCATGGTATAATTTCTGTACTATAGACATGGTATAAAGAGCTGTCTTAAACCTGCCAAAGATCTGAACGCAGATACTGTGTTTCTGGTTAGGTACTATTAACTGTACAGGGGTAGTTCAGAAAATACTACATCTTTGAAGTGTCTCTTCATCAGCCACCAGTTTGGAGGCACTTAGTGGTAGAAGAGCCTGCTGTTGCAGCGGTGGATCTGCTGCAGCAGACTGGCTGGGCTATGTGCCTGAGCCTCTGAGCACCAGGAGCAGGAGTGGTACCATTCTTACTCTTCTGCCTTTTCCCCTTTTCTGAGCCTGCGTTTTTTTCACAGGAGAACTGGAATGTGAGAATGTCCAAGCTTTTGGTGAACTTGCTGATTCTAAATCCATGTGAATTTTTAGATCTTCATTTACAAAGTTGTTTAATTATGAATAGAGTACTGCTAGCAATCATCTGTAGTTGCAGCTGCTCACATTGAAGAAACTGCCCATAAGTAAGGTCAGACTCCCTTCAGCAAAATACTATTCAGCAAAAGGCAGCATGAAATAAGCGGGATCACTTTCTGTGACTGCCAGAAGCATGAATTTGAAGTTCATGTGCCTATGAGTGGAGTAAGAGGGGAGTGTCAGATCCTCAGTTCTGAACAGCTAAAATGTTCCTCTAGCATATCACTTCTGCTGATGTGAGAACATAACTGGGGAGAATATTGGAGGGGGCTGGAGTAAATATTTTAAGCCACTTTTATGGGGCATGCAGTTCGTTCTTCAAACCTTGCAGTTAATTCAGGAGCGCTTCCAGTGTTGACAGGTGTTGGACTAATGACCTTGCAAATGTCCAGAAAATCTGTGCCACCCCTAAACTTTAACCATATCTGGACAGGTGGCTAACATATCTGACAGTATGGGCTGTTGGTTGTCACAGAGTTGCTGAGCCATTATCAATCCTCTTCTGATCTTTGCTAACATATGTGAGGTAAACCTCTTGTACAGCCTCATGAAAATGTCTTCTCTTATTTGAAAGTTTTGGGCACAGTGTGTGTTGCCGTGTGTCCATTTGCAGCATGGTTGCACAAGCACAGCTTGCTTCTGTATCCCCTCTCAGCTGCTTTGAACACAAGCTGTATCTCTGTCCTCAGACTAGCATTTGAGGCTTGTCAGCCTTATGTGGTAGTTGGTTGTGTAGAAGCAAGGAAAAATAAATACTGGCTTCATAAAAAGCAGCAGTGTTTGGTTCTGGTAATTAGGGTGTGTAGGATTGATTTCTCTAAAGTGTAGCAGTTTATACCATGCAGCTGTAGCCTGTTGCCAGGAAATGGATTTTGCAGGCCTGGACTGTTTCTTCCTACGATTGCAAGACTAAATGGACAAGTTGTCCTGTAACATCCTGTGAGTGTGCTTAGGAGATAGCACAGTGTCTTGTGGGCCTACAAAATGGGATATGACTGCAGCGGGTTGTAGAGCTTGCATATAGGGTTATAGAGCACTTGCATAGCGCAGCCCAGCAAGATGAAACTCTACTCTCTGCCAGGAAATGCAGGTGTTTATCTTACAGCTAGTGGGCAGTACCGATGGTATTAGAAACGCTTTTTGAGGGTTTGGGAGATCTTAAAAATAAGACAAAAGACTTTTATTTTCTCCCCAGCCATTGTGAACTTGCACTTTATCTGCAGTGGAGTCTGAAATCCGACATCCTACTATATTGTGTTTCCCTATACAGAAACAACTTCCTTATCGGTCTTGATAAGAGTCAAATAACCTCCTGTATTCAAAAGGCAATGTTCTCAACTGGCTTCTAATTTAAAAGCCAAGATCTTATTTCCTATGAAGACTATCATGCTACATCAGCTGAAATTATTATTGGAAGACACAGGAGTAATCTGCTTCCACTGCAGATGAAATGTTCCAGCGTGAAATTTTATTTTATGTTCCAAAGATGTCAGCTGCATAGCAGGCATTGTAACTTGCAGGAGGAGTTTGAGTGTAACAGCTGATACATTTTTGAGAGTCACATACATCCTTTAAAGTTGATAAAATTCTCATTATAATGACTTATTCCAATAATAGCCTGTCCGCTCTCTCCCCTGCCCCTTTTTTTCCCTGGATGTTGCACAGGCATCACAGCTGCTGTGATAGTCATCGCACAGTGAGTAATGAATGCGGTGCAGCAGAAGCGGACCTTGCCCAGATGGTGGCACAGAAAGCTGGAACTCCTCCCATGCAAGTGCTGACCACACCTGGCCCTCTCTGCCTTCCCCAAAAGGATATCTATTGGTTGTCAAGGCTTAAGTCATTTCAATTTATGAATTTACAACACAGATTTGTTAGCTCATGTTTTTCCTGGGTCTGCTCCTATGTCTGGTAACGTTTTTGCCTCATGAGTGTGAGAAGTGTATATCATATATATATATACATAAAGGTTATGCACTGGGTTTAGGATAGTGACAAGCTTTCTTGATTTTGCCTGAAAAAAACTGTCTGTGCAATTTTATCATAGAAAACACACAGCCTACAGCTGGAAAGACAAAACAGCTGCACTCTATTTCTGCAACAGGTCATGGAGGGAGGGTTGTACAAATCTTCTTGTGTAAACCAGCAAAATTACTTTGATGAATTTGAGTTGTATTTTAAAGAATTGTCTTGGTAATCCATTCCACATCAGTCTGGCTCAGCTCAGTGTGTAGTGAATGATAATGCAGGACCAGAAGGGAGTATGGCTGAGTTGTGCTATGACTGTTTTTGGCTGGAAATTTTTGGGGCAGGAGATTTGCTGATATAGCCGTGGGCAGTGTAAATATTTCAGTTGTATCAGTTACAAGTAGAAATGCTGTAGTATCTCCTGGACTTTTTCCCCCCCTTTTTTTTTCTTTTCTCCTTCCTCTGTGCCTTCAAAATAGCAGTTCCCAGGACTGCTTCCCCACTTTACTACTTTGTTTTACACTTTCCAAGACTACAGCAGAGTTACTCTGACTTTGCTCAGCAACAGCAGAGTGGCAAATCTGGCCTGATAGGTTAGTGGATGATGTCTGAGTGTGGGTTTGTATCCTTATGACTTTCTGAAAACTGAAATGGTGAACTATTTTTTTTTTTTTAAGGTTGGGTAGCCCATTTTAGTTGACAGCATATTGACCCAATATGGTCGTTGGAAAATGTTATTATTACTTTATCTGGCATGGCTTATTCAGGACTGTAAGTGGGTGGTTTGTAGTTTGTTGGTTTTTTTTCCTCTGTGGCCTTAGCTTTTTACGAGCTAGGACAGGCCTTTGTGACTCTGTTTTAGGGCAACATTTTTTATTCATGTCAATTTTTAACTACTTCAGCAAAAGCAACAGGGCTGGGCCCGCGTTAGAAAGCATCAGTAGTGACTTCGCTGTGCTGCAAGCCAGCTTGTGAGTATGAACCTAGGGAAGCAGTAACAGCTATCACGGCCTGTCCGGGCCAACAGTGGCCGTAACTCATAGGCAAATAGTTGAATGTACATGGCACTGCCTTTTCCCCACACCTCCCTTCTCCCCTGGCAGCTCTGACTGTTCTCAGCCCAGGATGTTTTCCTGAGCTTGATGTGCTTTGTCTATCTAGCAGTATGAGGCAGGCTCCCTTCCAAGTTTGTGTTTGCTCCTACACACCACCCTGGCTCTATTTAAATGTCTCCAGGGCATGACTTGTTTCAGATTGCTACAGTTTGGTCAGCTGTGTGAAGAAATACTCTGCGTGTTTGTTCTGAACTGGCTCCTGAAGGGTCCAGCAAATGAAGCCAATCTCCAATATCAGAAGAAACCATGAACCCTCTCCACTTTCTCCTTATTCCTCTCCTTTTTTTTTTTTTTTTTGCCATCTGCTTCTAAAGCTATCACTTTCCCAGGCTGAAGGATCATAACCTGCCCAGTTGATCCACACCTCTGTTCTTCTCTGTTGTCTCCTCTGAACCTTTCACTTGCTGAGATAAGGGGACTAGTCTGAACTGTGCTCAAGGTCTGGAAAAAGCATGGATTTATTCAGCAGCATAACATTGTTTTTTTTTTTGCTCATTGTTCTGTTCTTAATAACTCAATGGGGTTTTGGTGGTGGCCAAGCACTGAGCTGATGTTTTCATGGAACTATCGTAACCCCAGGCCAGGTTTTAGAGAAGTAACGGTTAGGAGTACTCTCTTCCTCTCCTGAAGTGAAATAATCTGGTCTTTTATACAGTGGGAGTACTGAAGTCATACCTGTTCTTAAGAAAGTTTGGACTTAGTTATTTAAAAACAATCATCTGGACTTTCTGCAGTCTTTTTAAAGTGGCTTGCTTGTAATATTCCTATAAACAACACCATGCAAATCTGCCATTGCTATGACATCTTGGATGTATCTTCATATGGATTTGTTTATAAAACTGCACTTTTAGTTTTATTGCAGTTGTCCAGGTTGTTAGAGACAGTCTAGCAATTGCATTCAGTTATGCTATACATTTGAATAACAAAAGAATTTACTGTTATATGTCAGCGGATGTGAGCCCTATGAGCTTCACAAGGCATCTTCTTGCTTATTATCAGCTCTAGAGAATCACCCTTATTTGTACAATCCTGGAAACTTATGCTTGACTGCATTTGCTAGAGATATTAGAAACATCATTTTATATTATGGAAACACTGTGTAGTAGGCATGAACCTGGGGCTGTGTTTTCTGTAGGCTTATTTGATGGGCTTAAACTCTATGGTTTTTATTTCTAAAAGTCTATATAAACAGCACTTTGGTGGACAAGGGCTAGAAAGAAGCTTCCAGCATTGGCAGACTGTGCTTAGGCTGTCATGTTGAGGAATATTCAGAACTTGAAATGCTGACAACTCTTCCCCAAGACACTTGGCAACTGGGCACAAGGTTGTTCCTGCATTGCTGCTGTTCGGTACAGGTACTGCTCTGCTGTAGGGCCAGGGAGCTGCAGCTGTACGAGTAGTCAATGTGAGAGGATGACAAACACACAATTACATGCATATATGTAATCAGTGTTCACCACATATCTCTAGCTAATTTTCACTTCTTTTTCCCCCACTTGTATACTTTCTGTGGTTGAAAAATGGCATGATTAACGGGTATTTCTCTCTCCTATCTAAACTACATACATATACATCTTATAAATACAAATCTCTCTATCTAAAACACTTAAATGTGAGGTATATTATTATACCTTTATTAACTATATATTTTTAATGTGTGTCCACTGTCTAGTGGATACTTACCTATTAAGCTATTAAACCTGGTTGAACTGGCAACAGAAACAGCTTCTAAAGAGAGGAAGGAGAGTTTCAAAAAAGGGAAAAATAGTAGAGCAAGATTTAGTAAGGATGTGAGTGAGTAATGAAAGCAACAAGCATACAAGTTGGGAAAAAAGTGAAAATTAGCTAGAGGTATGTGGTGAACACTGATGACATGTAGGCGGACAGGTTTGCAATAGCAAAGAAACACATATGTTTGTACTGCATGTCTATCAGATTCTTTCTCATTTTCTTCCTTTTAGTCCACTGTAATTCTTGACCCTATTGGCTGCAAAATTTAACAGAGAATGAGATGTCTCAAATATATTTAAGTTTCTATAAATTTAATGAAAATCAGCAGCTGGGTGAAAGAGAACAGCCTGATTAGTGCTTCCTGCTGAGAAAAGGCAGCTATATCTTTGCTCTCAGTTGCCTCTGCTGGGCATCAGCCAGCTGGTCAATGAGCAGGCGCATCCTGCACTGGCCAGTCAGCCAGCCCACATGTAGCTGTGAAAACGTCGTGGCCCATATGTCACTTGTCTGGCTGAACAGAGTGCTTGGGGATTAGTGGGTTAAGAAATCTAGGACATTGTCTACCAGGCAACCTGTTTCCAGTGGCTCATGGAACAATGTGTTGTTTTAGTAGTAACCAAGATGTGATGTTTTACCTCTTCTCAACTAATTTGCATTTAGAAGCTTCTAGATGTGTAATCTTCAGAACTTCATAGTCAAGTCCCACATGATGGGAGAGGCTCTGAAAGTACTGTTGGAGCACCTGCTCTGGTTTGAAGAAGGAGTTGTCGTCACTGTGTTGTAATTGCAGTAATGTCAGCCAATTTATGCATGATGCATGTACATTTCACTTTTAATAGAAGAAAATTTAATTTATCTAGACATTAAGTGATATGAAACATTTCCAAATTTTCTCCATCTTTTTGTGGCAATGCTGCCACAGGAAAGGTGCAGAAATGGAGAAAAATGCAGTAAATATTGCTATTAGCAATTTTTTTTTTTGATTGATAGTATATTTTCTTCAAATGTTTTTAGTGGGTTCTTCTAGTAAGATTTTATTTTTCAAACTCCTTGTGTATGATAAATCCTTTTTACATGAATGAAGGAGTAAGAAATTTGGCCAGCGTGTTTTTGAGGAAATGCACATTCCATTTTAGTTACGCTAATCAACTTTTCTGTGTAGCTACTCTTTGTGCCACCAAGGTACTTGCTTATTCTTTATTCAGTTTACCCAGATAAACCTTTCCAAATAAAAAGGTATATTGGTGATGGTAAGATGATTTTAATGAAGAGAATGGAGAGGAACCCCCTAATAAACCTATAAATTCTTTGAAGAACTAGGAGGGAATCAAAGTCTGTGAGGACTTCCAAAGCGATGCCCCCTTTGCCACTCTGGTTCAGGGGTGACTGCTGTAATACAACACGCATCTCCAATCTGTGATGTTCCTGTGTTTGTGCTAAAACGCCAGTTTCTAAAATTGGTGTAGTGCATGTTCCAGTCTTTGTTGCGTGGGTTGAATCTGGGAATCTTTGTCCTGTGCTGGAGAGAGGGAGTGAACCTAGTGATCACTGCAGAGGCTGTGGGGACTCCTGCCCCCATCCCATCCCCCTGCTATGGGGACAGTGGTCATTAGTCTGTTCTCCCTTGGGGCTTCATAATGATCACACGGCTGATGGTGATCCTTACTGCTGTGGTCATATGGGTGGTGATGCTATCTGGGAAATGATGCCATTGATGTCAGCTTTTCTCAGCAGTATTAGGAGATTATTACTAAGCACTTGGGAATATCTGTGTTAATACATGGGAAATTGTTCCCTCAAATACCTTTAAAACTAGTGTGATTATGAAAAAGAGATTACTCTGGCTTGCAGGTTTATTCATGATAGTTCCATTGAAATATACATATTTAAGTATTACATGAAATGTAAATGCAGTTGATTTTATGATAATTTGTCTCATGTTGGAAGGCATGCTTTATTTTAATTGCACAGATATGTGTGAACAGAGCTAAACGTACTGATGATTAACATTTAATGTAGATGAGAGGTGGTTTGCTGTCATGCATGTGCTATGCAGTGATGTATTTCAAACTACAAAGGATTGTAAAATTAAAACCATCAATTTCTGAAGAATGTTGGCACCAGTAGGGTATACTGGTTAATGACAGAGCTCAAATATTTTTACAGTGTAAATACTGTATCTTTTATATCCGTAGCACATCTATAAATATGGCTGTGTCTTTCACAGTTGAGCCTGGAGAGTGTTTGAAAAATGACATATGATGGAAAACAAAAGTCTGACCTTACAAGTGCTATAGTTGCCTATGTTTACCCATTATTTTATTGGAAAAAACAGCATGTAGCAAAACAAAGAATTGTTTGTTTAGCAGGATCTTTACATTGTAATTTTCAAATTCATTTAGCAATCAATAGAAATTGATGGATGGTAGTACAGTAAAACTGAACAGAAAATGCCCTTCCACTATTTGCTGATGAACTACTCTATACTTACATCCACCATAGGTGAGTGTCTGGTCTTTCCGTAAGGCAAATGAGCAAAAGGCAAACAGTATGTGTAGAGTGTCATCATCTCTGCACTTTGAGAAGTTTTGGAGATTCACTTGATAGTACTGTTTTCTGTATTAATGATAAATAAGGGTGCTGAAACATTGAAGACGGGTTTTACGGGGGAGAGGGTTAAGGAGAAACCATAATCTTGAGTTTAAGACAATGTAGTGCATTTTCCAACAATAAAAAAGATTACTTCACATGCATAATCATGCTCACATTTGGCTAACAGAAGTACCTGTTAGTCTCATTCAATTAGATCTTTTGTATTTGTGTTTTAAATTTTTGAGATTTTACACTTTTGGTTTTGATTACCACCATAAATTTCATTAACAAATTTTCTCATTCACTAAGCCAGGATGCCCCAAACCAGGGTTATGTGATATTGTGCTACTTAATGGGTTTTAAAATTCTTAAAATATAAGATTATAGTAATAAGTGGAGGTAAAAAGAATACGAATAAAAGTATTCTGTGTGGAAGCTGATTGAGGCTGACAAAAGTCATGCTATGTAATTATCCTAATTGGAAACTGACAGAAAAATAGCTAGGCAAAGGACATTACTAAAGAGGGGTATGGAAAGGATTTTTATTTTTTTTATTAGGCCAGCAGGAACAAGTTTAACTGAGAGCAACAGAAAATCCGTGTGAGACTGGCAAACGTGTTTGATGTTTGTGGTGAGATATTGAAAGAGGGGTTGTGCTCTGAAATAATGCTCACTTTGCTCTGAGTCCTGTCGTGGCTTACAAGTTTGTCTTTTGTAAAGTACTATATTTCTTTGTGCACAGTGGGGAATTGAGTGGAAATGTAACGGTACTTAAATCCCTAGCAGTCGAGCAGAGCCTAACAAAATTAACTACATGCTATTAAAAATCTGCTTTATCTTTGAAGAATAACGTTATTAAATAGTAAAGGACAGACACTTTCAATGAGAAATTTGAAATTGGCCTTCAAATCACTGTCAAGTGAAACTGTTAGGAAAACTGTGGGCCTCACTTTGTTTTCCCATTAGAAGCAGCTGGAAGAAACTTATTATCAACCTCTGTTTCACTGATATAAAACTAATAGGGAAGAGCAAAGCAAACACAAACTTTCTAGGCTTTCCTGTGTGGGAAGGCAAAGCTCAGTAAACTGATGCTCTGTGAGCTGATGCCCTGGGTGACTCTTCAGCAACTTCCTTGCATAAGTGAGTTCTTCGATTTGTCTCTGGTACGAATTTACAAATTAGGTTTGCTAGAGGGACATTATATGGCCTTAGACACTGTTTATCCTGTGTATTTGAAAGGTCAGTATTTCTCTGAACTCTGGAGAGATTTAGCTTAACACAAGAGCAACAGGGGAAGAGCTAGCTACACATGGAGAGAGATAAATGGCAGGAAACTAAAAACAAACAGACCAAACCGAAACACCCCCCCCCAGGGCCCCCAAGCACAACTTCCCCCTCTAACCCAAACAACTGCTCTATGAAGAGAAGGAAAAACCTCAAACCACCCTATGTGTTAAAGGTGTGTTTCCTCTATTTTAAATGTATTGTGCAAATTAAGTTTTATATATATGTGTGTGTGTATATATATATTTACAACCTTTCTTGACCTGGAAGAAATAAATCTAAGTTGGGTATTGCAGTTTGAAGAGATGTATTGTAAATTGTATTGACAATATTTTATCTTCTAAGAGAATGTAATTTTAGATGAACCTAAGGAATGATAGTCAACCATTTAATTGGCATTGTGTACAAGGCAGAATGTACACACTAAAGGTTACCTTGAGGTCTATAGCTATAATTACCACTGACCAAAACAGACTTTTCATTTAATCAGCCCCCTGAGAAATGATGTTGCAAGGTTAAAGGATTACCATTTTTCAAGAAAGATGTCAATATGGAATGAAAGCTGCTTACAGTTTTACAGTCTGTCTTGTCTCTGTTATGCATGAAATCTGATAGAGTTGGACCCTTTAAGTATGAAAAAGAATGGTATTTAATACTCATTCCTACTAAAAAAAAGAAATTAAAAAAACCAAAAAACACAAAAAACCCCACCAAAAATACAACAAAGAATTTTAAAGGTGGGGAGAGAAGAACATTCAAGTACCTTTAAGACTGATCATTCTACTGAGTTTTTTAAAAATGTAAAACTTCTAGAGAACTGAAGTGGAGAAAAAAATGCTGGAAGCACAGGAATATCTCTTGATACAGAATTGGATATAGTGGCAGCTGTGATAATTTGAGGTGCTGAATTCACAGTTGTATAATTTTAAGGAGAGACAGGTCATGGCAACTTTTATGTCCTTAAAAAAGGCTTCTTACCTGTAAAATGTGCTTCACTCTTTCCATGGGGGTTTACGATGAGAAAATTCCAAGAAGCTGTTTACCAGATACTTTCTAATGTTGAGGTAAAGGGTTGATTGATAACTTGAGGCTAGGATACATAGGCTTGAGAAATACATACTGTGACAAATGTCCTGTGCAGTATGCACATAGAAATACAGTTAAAATAATGTACATAAAGATAGTTACTTCTAGCTTTGAATGCAGGGCATTAGGAGGAAAAATGGTGGAGATCCTTCTACCTTTATGTAACTGTATCCATAGGTTCTGTGCAAATGGGCTCTCTGACAGCTTTTGTTAATGAACTGAAAACCTTTTAAGTGGCTCCTATATAATTTTGTGGCATGGCTTGATTCATGTAAAATGGACGAATCTAAACATCATCTGAAATGAGACTGCATCTTCTCTCTGTGCGTTGTTTGTTTATTTTCATACCTCGGGATAATGAGTGTGATAGTTACCTGAACGTGGAACACACAGCAAAGAGGATGCACATTAGCAGCATGTGCTGAAACTCCTTTCTGCTCCTTGCAGGGATGTTGGGCCAACAGAGTAATTTCTAGGCTCTGGTGTCCCCCTTGCAGTGTTCAGATGCACATCCCCCAGCAGGCATGCCTCCATGTGAAAAGCAGGGGACCACTGCTGCAACACTGTGCCCCTTTTCTTTTGCAGCTGGTCAGAAAATTTTTGTTTGCTCTTTAATTGTTGCTGTCACCCTTCCTTTCATGTCACCTTCTTCCATCTGAAAATGATGTGTGTGGTTTTGTCCACCTTCCGTGGCAGGATAATCTAACAGCTAGATAGCATGGGGCATGAGTTGGCTCTATTGTGACTTGTTCATGCAGCAATTAGTGCAGTGAGGCCTCAGATTAGTATAACAACTGCTATCTTGGCAAAGACCAGACGCTTCACTGTGGATCTCCAGAATTAAAAGCACAGCCTCTGCATGGATCCTAAGAGGTTAAGTGCAGTAGCTGTCAGGCTCCCATCCTTGTCAGTGGAGGGGCAGTGCAGCTGAGTGATGGGCTGCATTCCTGCAGCCAAACACAACAATAGGACTGGCACCTAAGGAGCTGCTGCAAGGGGCCAATGCAGGAAAGTATTGCAGATCTATTGATCTGCAGTGTGGGAAAAGCGTGGTTCCTTGCACTTTCACCCCTGAGTGTTTATATATAGGTCATACCCAACCTGTCTCTAATTTGGTTAGCATCTCAGTGATTCTCAAGTTACTTTCCTCTACCCCCATCTGATTTTCAAATCAACTGCAAGATTCAGGATGTGATAGGAAAGGATCTTAAATGTTCACAATGAGCTCAGCTTTCCAACTTTCAGCAAGCTAGAAATACGTATTTAAGACAAAACATGGAAGTCCTACAAATCATCAGTGAATGCCCGTGTTCTCTTTTTCAGGAAATACACTTTGGCTTACACATCCCTCTCAGTACAGAGTTCCCCAGCAGTCTTGCTGGACAGTTTGAAAGTGATTACCCTGGTAACGCCACTTCCCAGGGCCAAAAAAGCTTCAGGCAGCTTGTCTTAGTATTGCCTTTGTGCTTAGTGCTCTTAACAATTACAGAATAAGTCCCTAATTATCCTGCTTCACAACAACTTTCCTTCTCTCCTGCTGGAGTGCTTGAAAGGGTGAAGTAAGTAGAATAAAGCAAGGATTTAAATCTCTGAAACTCGTTCAAAATCAAGTCCTGATGCCAAACTAAAATGCATTACAAAAGAGAAATGTTTTGATTATCAGTTTCCTGCTGCTACATCCTCCTGTTTAACACTAGGGTACACACACGCACAAACTCTTCCTTTAAATCTCAGATGGGAATATGAGTATGATGCCAATTAAGAGTATAATGCTAGAACTACTAGACCTAAAAGGGGTGTGGCTAAATGAGAGCAAGACAGAGTGGTTGTCTGGATTTGTTTTCTGAGTTCCTCTTGTGGTCTGGCTTTCAGGTGTTGAGCATCCAAAACTGTACAGAGGTCAAAGAAACTGTACCTACTAGATGTTTCTGAAAATTGGGTATTAGTTATTCTGCTGCATCCTATTTTAAATACTGCTGTCCTGCTTGTGTTTTAGCAATTAATGTCTTGCAGTGCGTCTGACAAATTTCTGTTTGTCCCAGGATTGCAAAGTTACAGTTCCATAAGGAAAGTTGCTAAGTTGAGGGAACTACAGGCTGGTCAGTCTCACCTCTATGCCTGGCAAGATCATGGAGGAGATCCTTCTGGAAACTCTAAGGCACATGGAAAATAAGGAGGTGATTGGTGACAGCCAACATGGCTTCACTAAGGGCAAATAGTGCCTGACAAATTTGGCAGCCTTCTATGATGGTGTTACATACAGCATAAGGGAAGAGGATCAGACATCTACCTAGACTTGTGCAAAGCATTTGACATTGTCCCGCACAACATCCTTGTCTCTAAATTGGAGAGATGGGGATTTGACAGATGGACAGCTCGATGGATGAGGAATTGGCTGGCTTGATGTCCAAGTGGTGACCAGTGATGAGTGTCATTCTTCAGGGATTGAGACTGGTACTATTTAACATCTTTGTTGGTGGCATTGGCAGTGGGATCAAATGTACCCTCAGGAAGTTTGCCAATGACACCAAGCTGTGCAGTGCAGTTGAAGAAGGGGTGCCATCCAGAGGGACCTGGACAGGCTTGAGAGGTGGGCCTGTGCAACCCTCATGAAGTTCAGTAAGGCCAAGTGTAAGGTCCTGCACATGGGTCGGGACAATCCCAAGCACAAATACAGGCTGGGCAGAGAATGGATTAAGAGCAGCCATGAGGAAAAGGACTTGGGGAGTGGTGGTGGATAAGAAGCTCATCATGACCTGGTAGCCTAGAAAGCCAACCGCATCCTGGGCTGCATCAAAAGAAGTGTGGCCAGCAGGAGGCGATTTTGCCCCCCTGCTCATCTCTGGTGAGACCCCACCTGGAGTACCGTGTCTAGTTCTGGGGTTCCCAACATAAGAAGGACATAGACCTGTTGGAGCAAGTCCAGAGGAGGGCCACAAAGATGATCAGAGGGCTGGAGCACCTCTCCTGTGAAAACAGGCTGAGAGAGTTGGGGTTGTTCAGCCTGGAGAAGAGAAGGCTCCAGGGAGACTTTATAGCGACCTTTCAGTATTTAAAGGTGACCTACAGAAAAGATGGGGAGGGACTCTTTAATCAGGAAGTGTAGCGATAGGAGGAGGAGTAATGGCTTTAAACTGAAAGAGGGAAGATTCAGAGGATAGGAAAAAATTCTTTACTGTGAGGGTGGTGAGACACTGGAACAGGTTGCCCAGAGAAGTTGTGGATGCCTCATCCCTGGAGGTGTTCAAGGCCAGGCTGGATGGGGCTTTGAGCAACCTGGTCTAGTGGGAGGTGCCCCTGCCCATGGCAAGGGAGGTTGGAACTCAATGATCTTCAAGGTCCGAATTCGGCGATTCTACAAGGAGATACGGAGTTTGTGATCTTTAGCTCAGAGGCAGCAGCAGGATGCAATATACTTGTCTCAGTGCTGTCTTGCCCTGTTTCAGGGCTTGACATCAGGCAATTTCTTAACCTAGATTTGAGGCTGTTGTAATTGCTTTGCAGTTGAGTTCAAGGACTTGCTGTATTAATAAAAACAAACAAACCTCACATTGAAGTAGCTCTTGCAACTGAGGGAGATGCTTCTGCATGTTATAGACCTTGATGTCCCCTCACATTTAAATGATTATGGCAGAACACAGATTTGTGTTTTGGGATCTACTGGAGATACTCCTTGTGGAGACAAAGCAGGAACCTTTTGTTAGCATGGGATTGTACTGTTTACATAGGTAATGTCTAGTATTATGACAAAAAATCTGTCAGTATTTGTTAGAAAAAATCCTGCTTGTCTTTATATTATTAGGAAGGCATATGTCTCTGTTAGGGAAGCAAAGTGACTGTTAAATGCTGCTTTTGTTGTTGACGGAAATTCTGTGTTCAATTGTGATGTGTCAAGTATGAATGTAAAAGATCTGCCATTCCACAATAGCTGTCTACAATATATCCCGATGACAGTGAAGCCAAATTAATCTCCTGCATGTCGGTCAATATTTGCAATTGTTTAGAGAGTTTCCTTGATGGACATTTATATAAATAGTGGTTCATTGTCCCTTAAGTGGATGTCACCTCCTGAGAGACATAATCTCCCAGGGGGAAAAAACAATCATGGCAAACCTATCATCAGTCCATAGACTGAGGGACATTCATTTTCTTTTTGTTTCACTGTGAATACCTATTCCATGTGCCCGACACTGATTTTTATTTTTTTTTCTCTTCCTCTCCCTCCCCCCCTCCACTTTCCATTATGTATGATTGCAATTGTCTAGTTTGTGTTATTTCTTAGCAGAGTTTGGGATGGGCACATTTCACACATCAATCTTTCATACAAAGCAGAAAGAGACACACGTATAGATATTTTTTTTGTGTGCACATTTGTTATTGTAAATTAACTATCTTTTTTTTCCATGTGGAATACAAAGTCAAATTTCAAAATCAAGACTATACAGTTAAAATGGTAAGATACTAAAGACTTCAAGAACTTACATGGATTCGGACTAATTCACAGTTGTAGTTCACAATTCAGGTATGGTATGAAAGGGCCACAGGAGTGTTCAGCTCATCCTTGGTAGCTTTCCTGTCTTTTCAGGTCTTCTGGCAAACCCTTCTACAGTGCTGACAAGAGCCATCTGTGCTCTCTCTTCTCTGTAACACAGGCATCTGTAAATCACTGGGCTGTTGAGTATTGAAACCTGCTTACATAGCACAGCAATAGGTGATCTATTTCTGTATGTGAGCATTTATTTAGGGTTAACAGTGTTTGGTTAATAGTGTCTCACTGTGCACTTTAGCAAATTTATCTTTACTCTGCTTCGCTAGGTTACTGATAGGTTTAACCCTATGCTTGTCACCTGCTGTGCTTCACATAAAATGAGTAGTGGCTTCACATTCCCTAAATGTTCCAATAAAAACTTATCCAAATAATATCTTTGCTCCTCAATACCTTTGTGAGACAAGAAAGTTCTGCTTCTGGCTCTTCTAGTCTTCCATTTTTAAAATTAGTTGTGTTAGGAAGCCTCTCAAAGGAACTTCCATCTACCCAAGTAGATTTTTATTTATAGGAGAGTGGAGTTGGTTCTCCTGCAGGAAGGACATATTTCTTCTGTCAGAAACAAAGAAATAAGCAAATTAAAACAAGGAAAAGGTCTATTTTGGCTGTGCTTACTAACTGAAGAAGAATTAAAAAGTGAATGATGGGGAAGGGGGGATCAGAGTTTGATTTGCTGTTTGACTTCAGTTTGTAACTGTTTTTCTGGCTCACTGTTAGGAAATCCTCTTCCTGTGCCCTTAGTGTCATGAAAGAGCAAGGGAAGAAATCTTGGGGTCACAGATATCTAGCAAATGGTATTAACTTCAACCAGCAAAGAGCGAGTTAGTTACAATGCTAAAGAGAGGGACTGACCTTCTGTTAGCCCAAAAATAGAGAGAGGGAAGAACTGTTATAGCAGTGGGATGCTTGAAAAAAGCATCCTGAAGCCATCCTTTTTCTTTTTTGTTGTGAATGGTCCCAACTTTAGGAGAATGAATCGTGTCCTCACAAGCTTGTCTGTCAGTCTGTGATACCAGTAATATCCAGCCCTAAGGCAGCTCATCCTCATGCTCATGTACTTACGGCGCTGGGCTGCTGTCCCTCCTTGCCAGCTTTGAGGCACAACATGTAAGTCTCTCAGGAAACAGGACTTGGTTACCCGTTATCTGTCCCCTGACTCGCCATGTAACATGTTATAGATTTTTTTTTCACTCCTTTCACTGTAGCTTGTTCTTTCCATTCAACCTCTAGAACTTTCAGATGGTGAAGGATTTCACAAATGGGTTGCATGAGGGGAAAAATACGTTGTTTGAACACTCTTGTTGGTAGGAAATTTAGTTCAAAAGTGGATGTTTTCTGTGCCAGAGAGCCATGATTTCTGCATTTCTGTGATGCTTGGGGTTTTGGGGTTTTTTTGCAATGATTTTACTTACAACATTTAATAACTGAACAGCCCTTTTTAAAAAAAAAAGTAAATTAAAATTAGAGTTAACAGTGGGTTTTTTTGTGTATATATGTCTGTGCACATGAGATTAGTTTTGTTTAAAGCTAGTCAGGAAACAATTATTAAACAAAATTTAAAACAAAGAAAAACATGTTTGTGGCTTGATTATATACAGAACCCTCTGTAGCACAGCAAAAAGTGGCTAAATAAATAGACAAAAATGAGACTGGATTAATAAATAATTATAGTGGTATTTGAAAGAAAGGTAGTTTACAAATAAGTACTGTGTTGTGCATACAGGACTAAGGTATTCTGTAGGGCCCCTATGGCATTTGTGCTTGGCTATGTCAGTATCGGGAGCACTAATGCCTCTCAGCACCCCTACAAGTGGAGGATGTGCTATCCTGCATGACAGCTGAGAGACAGGAGAATGTTGTTAATTCAAGGTTACCCAGAAAGTCCAACTGTTCAATTCCTGTGGCGAAAGCACTGGAATTGATCTTGTATTGCAGTGCTGGTGGATTTCTCTATATGCCAACTCCTAGACCATTTATATACAGCAGAATAGCTTTGCACGTTTTCAGATTTTGGAGGGTGACACGGCACATTTAGAATGACCCCTGCAGAGGGTGTTTAATCCTGTTCACAGTGGCAGGTAGGACTAGAGAAGGAATTAGTCTCCGGTGTACAGCAGCAATGATCATCCTGATCTGTGCTAGAATTAGCAACATCACTTTGCAGCTAAATACAAAGACTCTGTGGGCCTCATTTCAGATACCCCTCTTGTACAGCAGGTAAAACTTTACCATTTTTAGAACAGTCATGTTTGAGCAAAAGTCATTATAAATGCTTTAAAAGGTACAATAGTATCTTTTTTTTTTTTCTTGGTATTACTGTTTTGTTGAATTCCCTATTAAGAGTGAGAATTTCACATTGCAACATGTTGGGGTGTGACTCATGCTAGGATATACTATCTATTGGGTTGTGGCCCTAGATGAGACAGAGAGGTGTCTTATAGGTGGCTTTTATCAATACATTAACTCAAAGGTAATATTCCTACATTTCACCAGTGCTTTTTTGTTTGTTTGTTCCATTTGCCTTCCACCTCTAATATTAAAGGAGGTGCCAATGACAAATAATTTTTGGCAATACCCTGTTTCTGGTATTGCTTGGCTGTCAATAATATTTCTCTGCAATGCAGCCTCAGGGGTTGTCATATCCCCCGCCCAGTGGCTTGCAAGGAATGCATTGGATAATGACAAACTGCAGTGCACTGTGCTCAGAGAGCTAATGAGGTGCTTTGTTCTTCAGTGTCAGTGCATATTTCATCTATACCTTTCATTTACAGAGCTGGAGTTTTAACTGACATTAAATGCATATAAAAGGAAGTGAATTTCTGATGCAAGTGTAGATACTAATATGCTAACCACAATGATTTTGTTATGTCCTCCAAACTCAGCATCAGACTGTCCTTGGGTGAAATCAATGTTTTGAATATAAGGTAGGAAATTACCAAAGGGTGTCAAGGTTCTGTGACTTGTTCGAAGGAACAAGGGTGTGATACATGCTCAGACATGGTTTTATAAGCCTTTCCTTGGCACTAAGCACCTGTATTGAATGCTAAGGCTGCATTTCTACAAGGTGAATGTAACCATATGATAAATGTGCAGGAAATATAATTTCCATCCTGTCCTTTTTTGCTTTCTATGTATTTAAAAACAACAAAACAAAACTTACTGTGCTACTTAAAAGACTGGTATTTTCAGACCACAGCTCTGGGTGGGAATGAATGGGGAAAATATGCATTTTGACTCTTAAGAAAATGATGTGTCTCCTAATAGTATCAAAGTGTCAGATCAGCTGTTGGAGAAGTTAAGCATTGCTTTCTGTGTAAAAGGGCGCTGTTCTGAGTGCTATAAAATAAACAAACTTCCTTAGGTTGTCTCTTCTATTGTATAGACTCTTACTGTGTGTTAATCACTGTTGTGTCTGATCATCCTACAATTGTAATAAAGTGATATGGCTAATATCTGCTGTGTGCCTTTTCACTGTTCGCTTGCAGGCAAAGAGGTGTATGTAGTGAAATGCTTTATTTGGGATTTTTTAAACTGTGTCTATATATAGGCTTGCACGTGTTGCTATGCGCTTAAGCTGAGAAGTCAAGATCTAAGAAACAGTGTGGTTTATAACATTTCACAATCCAGATGGTCCTCAAGACGATTTTGTCTTCTGCCCAGCTCAGCCTGTTGCATAGTGTTGCTTTTGCCAGAAGAGCAAAACTGCGGAGTTCTTGCCCTCTGGAGCAATGCTAGGTAGTAGGTAGTGGGCCAATTTGAGGTTATTTTGACAATGATTTACAATCCCAAAGAAAAATCGCAACAGTGTAAAGCTTGCTTTCTTTGCGCGCTTGAGTCAAACTGCAGCTCTCCTGCCCTTTTTTTGAGAGAAAGTTCATGGATTTCTTTATTTGCACTAGTGTATGTCCTCATTGCCCTGTCCCTTCCCCGTGTGAGTCACAGGGTGGAAATGCCGGGTGCTGCTGGAAGTGCAGAAGCTCTGAAGGAAGAGTTGCTGGTTGTGTCTGCTACAACTGCAGGAAAAGTTTTGGTGTTCTTATCTTCTGCACTGTCAAGCTCCTGCTCTGCTGTTGCACTGCCATAGACAGCTCTCTCTTACCAGAAAGTAACTTAAATGCAGCATTAATAACGTGAGTAGTACCAGTGTTTGGATGTGAGTGGGAGATGGGATAAAGGATGGAGACTAGGGGGTCTTCAGCCATCTGGTAAATCTCTGCACTGACAATGAGCTGAAAATGTATTAGTTGCTTTGAAAATATCTCCTGTGTCTGCTTTTTGCTGCCTGCCTGTATTGTCAAGATCTTCTTTTGGAAATCAAGGCTAATGCTTTTGGAGCAGTATTTCAAGATGATCTAGAATCCGCACATAGGCTATTATTTTTGCTTCAGCTATGTTGGAGACACGTTAGTGCAGATTAAATGGAAGAAGATAAAAGGCAAGCTGATGCAATCATATTTGCAGAACAATAGAAGTGGTAAGTGATCAAAGGCAAGCACATGGCTGGGTCACTTTGCTGAAGTACTCCTGACACATAGCTCTCTTCACTTCAGCTGCTCTTAGCAGTTTTCCAGGCTCTTTGGAGCAGGAGTTGGAAGCATGCCCAAGGAAGGTGCTTTGCTGTTATACGTTAATTTTTATTTACTGCTCAACAGCTGAGAACCAAAGAGTAGAGCCTGTTCTTTGATATATAGCTGACTTATTACACACCTCTTTAAAGTCCTCTCATCAGCAGGAGTTACACTTCAGCCAGTCCTGAGGTTTGACATTAAATGTCTCTGGTATATGGCAGATCTTTTGAAGCTACTAAAGCTGGAAGCACCATCAAACTTCAAAATTGTTTGTTGAGTGTATAATGGCACATTAGAGAAAATAAGAAATTTATGGAATAACAGAGAAACGTCCAAGACCTACAATTGCTCCTTGTTGAACAAATGGTGTTACACTGTAACACCTCAGTTTTCCTCCCTGTGAAGAAGGGAGTTGTTACCCTCATCTGTGGAATACTTTGAGGCTGACAGCTGAAGGGGGCTGTGGAAGTGTTTGGATTAATTACTATTTATCATGGTGTTACTGTTATTGCTACTACTGCTATAATCTGATGGAGGTTCTTTTATATAATTCTATTGTCAACAGAGATTTGAGTTGCAGCTTAAATGGGCTGGTATATTGAGACTGTAGAAATGTTCTTGTGACTTGCTGTGGCACAAACTCATTGTTTTGGATGGATTTTTGTAAGGATAACTAAGCAAAACAATGTGCTCTAAATCTGAATGAGGGGCATTGTCCTCCAAAAGTTTGGATGTACACATGCTTAGATGTTTTCCTAACAGCTAAAATGAGCCTGGCTTAATAATGTATTCCTATAGTTAAGACCAGACCAGGAAGTATAGAATAGATATTGGTAAAAAAAAAAACACTTGAAGATTGAAGTGCCAAATATTACAGCTCAAGACAGAGTCTCAGGAGAGACCTTTGGGCTAAGAAGGAGCTCACTGTTTACTCAGACGTTTCCTTACAGAAACTGTGGAAGTCAGTAGCTTTTTCAAGAAAGAAAGGATTGATGAGCAAAGGTGAAATGGCACTGGTGAAAGCTGAACTACTGCTTGATTTATGGCAGTCAAGAGACATCTAGCAACAAGGGGCTGCTGAGGTATCATGCTGATGGTAACAGCCACAGAAAAGGGTTGATGATTTGTTTTTGAGACGGACATCTTCTAGGTTTTCTAAATATGACCCACAATGTTGCCATCTTGCTCTGTCCAGGGAGAGAGTTTGCTCCAGGAGAAATCTTGTATTGTTATGACTTAAGACTCTAATGCCCAAAGGGAGAAAAATGACTGCTCTTCTTATCCAAGATGTATATTTTGTAGTAGATTGGGTTTGTGGCGGTTTTATAATGGAGATTTTCCTTAATCTTGTTTTTTATTATTACTCTCCCTAGCCGTTTTGTGTGCTGTTTGGAAATGTTCATGAATCATGGCAGCATCATCACTTCAGATGGGTTTGGTGAGGCATCCAGCATGTCAGTGTCTGTGAGTTGGCTGCCTCCCACTCTAGCCAGCCACAGGATGACACCAGTCTGGCACAGGAATAAATAGCTTTACCTTCCCCATCTCACAAATCTGCTGAGTGGGTCAGTCTGACTTCTTTCTTTCCTTGGCTTCCTTCCTTCCAGCTTTCACTCTGTTGTTCCTTTGAAATACACGAGAGACAGTATAATGTCAATTCTACAGAACAAAAAGAGAGGAGAAAGAGAACCGAAATTACTTGTTCACGTTCAGGAAAAAAGTAAGGCAAGAGACAGAAAACAAACTCCTCAATTCCCAGAGCCTGTCTGGTAAAGCCAGCACAATCCACACTGAAAGCTCCTCTATCTGCTTCTTGCCATTTCTTTTCCATACGCATTTGAAGAAAGTTTCATGACTGTGTGCTTCCTTCAGCACTGCTTGATCTCTGTTTTCTCCTGTAGTAACCAAAGTGGTTTGAGATTCCCAGGTCCTTTTAGCTATAACTGCCTTTTTTCTTTGTTTAGCTACAATTTAAATACCAGCCAAACTGTGTTAGAATTGTTACTTGCCATGACTGCTTCTGACTCTGTCAGCTGCTTTCTTGCTTAGGCTAATAAAGGTGCTTGAGAGCAGAGTCTAGTAATGCAATTTCCTTTCTCAGTAGAATTCATTCCTGCTCTTAACCTGTTCACCTCCTCAATAGCAGTATCTAGGAAGCCACGCTTCTGGTTTTAGATTAGAGACACTTCAGAGATTACTTCTATAGCATTGGAAGATAACAAAAAACCTTATGTTGCGCAGGTTACCAAGAGTGTATTTAGCAAATACACAAATATCCCCTTGCAGAAGAGGCTCCAATGTAGACAGAAGTAATGGGGGAAAAGGAGGAACAAGCCCTAAACTTAATTGTCCCTGGGACTGTAGATGGCTTCCAGACCATAGACTGATCACCAGCATTGTGGACAGGTTATTTGAAGGTGACAGTACTATTTTTTTGTCAATAATGTCCAGAAAACTAACTGTATAAATTCTGTCAAATTAGGTGTGGACTAGATTCACCAAATTCAGAGCATCAGTCTGTATATGCACTCATTTCACAGTTTTATACGTTTTGAATGTGGGGTTCCTGACACATCCCTGTCTCAAATGAAGTGCTACAGCATAACAATCAGGATGTACATCAGTTAAAAAGACTAACAGGCTGGAGTGCAGCTATCATAACCTCGGAGCATGTCACTCTGAGCAGAAAATAGGTACCTAAAGCTATAAAGTGCCTGATCAACCCCAGGGCTGTGCTGATATGGGCCTCTAAATGTTGCAGTGCAGCATTTTCTAGCCACTCTTTTTCGTGTTTTCTAGTCGTCTGAACTTGTTCATGAATTTTTACTCTTGGTTGTTGGCTAAACAGTGGGGCGATACACTGGTTTTATTGATTTTATTTTTTTTTCATTTTTGCTCAATTAAATGTTCTTTTCTGCTTCAAAGTGTACTTGTAGGAATTTGTATACCTTTTTAAAGCATAAAAATGGCTTCACAGTTAAATGTTTTCCTTCTATGCCAGTCTACAACGTCACTTGTCTTCCTTAGTGGTTTTTGTTCTGAGGGCAGGAAAGAAAGGGATGAATGAGGTCTCCATTTTCTGCTCAGTTAGTTATCCAAAACCACTTCGCTTTGTCTAACAGCTTCATTTTTCTCACTAGCAAGATCCCTCAATCATAATTCGATCTTCAGAGATGATTTCCAAGAACTGCTTTATGGACAGCTTTTGAATGTCATTTAAGAGATTTCCTCATCAATCTTAACTGACATTCATAATCCAGGGAAGAAAATGGTGTGACTGAAGAACTCTCTCACACTTCTGCAGTATAAATGTGACATCACTCATTCTTTCAGTGTTTTGGCTTTTTTTTTTTTTAATCCTTTCCTGAAATTTAGCAGAAGCAGTATAAACAAGGTTTCTAGGTAATGCAGTTAAATTCAGTGTTTTACTGCAGTGATTAAGATGAGTGCTTTATCACGTATGACTGTATCGCTCACTGATTTCCTTTCATTCCCAGATGTGAATTCTTATCATACCCTTTGCCTCTTCCACCCGCTGCAATTAGCTCAGCTAAAGTAAAGATAAAGTTTCTATCATTCTTCAGGGATTGAGACTGGTACTATTTAACATCTTTGTTGGTGGCATTGGCAGTGGGATCAAATGTACCCTCAGGAAGTTTGCCAATGACACCAAGCTGTGCAGTGCAGTTGAAGAAGGGGTGCCATCCAGAGGGACCTGGACAGGCTTGAGAGGTGGGCCTGTGCAACCCTCATGAAGTTCAGTAAGGCCAAGTGTAAGGTCCTGCACATGGGTCGGGACAATCCCAAGCACAAATACAGGCTGGGCAGAGAATGGATTAAGAGCAGCCATGAGGAAAAGGACTTGGGGAGTGGTGGTGGATAAGAAGCTCATCATGACCTGGTAGCCTAGAAAGCCAACCGCATCCTGGGCTGCATCAAAAGAAGTGTGGCCAGCAGGAGGCGATTTTGCCCCCCTGCTCATCTCTGGTGAGACCCCACCTGGAGTACCGTGTCTAGTTCTGGGGTTCCCAACATAAGAAGGACATAGACCTGTTGGAGCAAGTCCAGAGGAGGGCCACAAAGATGATCAGAGGGCTGGAGCACCTCTCCTGTGAAAACAGGCTGAGAGAGTTGGGGTTGTTCAGCCTGGAGAAGAGAAGGCTCCAGGGAGACTTTATAGCGACCTTTCAGTATTTAAAGGTGACCTACAGAAAAGATGGGGAGGGACTCTTTAATCAGGAAGTGTAGCGATAGGAGGAGGAGTAATGGCTTTAAACTGAAAGAGGGAAGATTCAGAGGATAGGAAAAAATTCTTTACTGTGAGGGTGGTGAGACACTGGAACAGGTTGCCCAGAGAAGTTGTGGATGCCTCATCCCTGGAGGTGTTCAAGGCCAGGCTGGATGGGGCTTTGAGCAACCTGGTCTAGTGGGAGGTGCCCCTGCCCATGGCAAGGGAGGTTGGAACTCAATGATCTTCAAGGTCCGAATTTGGCGATTCTACAAGGAGATACGGAGTTTGTGATCTTTAGCTCAGAGGCAGCAGCAGGATGCAATATACTTGTCTCAGTGCTGTCTTGCCCTGTTTCAGGGCTTGACATCAGGCAATTTCTTAACCTAGATTTGAGGCTGTTGTAATTGCTTTGCAGTTGAGTTCAAGGACTTGCTGTATTAATAAAAACAAACAAACCTCACATTGAAGTAGCTCTTGCAACTGAGGGAGATGCTTCTGCATGTTATAGACCTTGATGTCCCCTCACATTTAAATGATTATGGCAGAACACAGATTTGTGTTTTGGGATCTACTGGAGATACTCCTTGTGGAGACAAAGCAGGAACCTTTTGTTAGCATGGGATTGTACTGTTTACATAGGTAATGTCTAGTATTATGACAAAAAATCTGTCAGTATTTGTTAGAAAAAATCCTGCTTGTCTTTATATTATTAGGAAGGCATATGTCTCTGTTAGGGAAGCAAAGTGACTATTAAATGCTGCTTTTGTTGTTGACGGAAATTCTGTGTTCAATTGTGATGTGTCAAGTATGAATGTAAAAGATCTGCCATTCCACAATAGCTGTCTACAATATATCCCGATGACAGTGAAGCCAAATTAATCTCCTGCATGTCGGTCAATATTTGCAATTGTTTAGAGAGTTTCCTTGATGGACATTTATATAAATAGTGGTTCATTGTCCCTTAAGTGGATGTCACCTCCTGAGAGACATAATCTCCCAGGGGGAAAAAACAATCATGGCAAACCTATCATCAGTCCATAGACTGAGGGACATTCATTTTCTTTTTGTTTCACTGTGAATACCTATTCCATGTGCCCGACACTGATTTTTATTTTTTTTTCTCTTCCTCTCCCTCCCCCCCTCCACTTTCCATTATGTATGATTGCAATTGTCTAGTTTGTGTTATTTCTTAGCAGAGTTTGGGATGGGCACATTTCACACATCAATCTTTCATACAAAGCAGAAAGAGACACACGTATAGATATTTTTTTTGTGTGCACATTTGTTATTGTAAATTAACTATCTTTTTTTTCCATGTGGAATACAAAGTCAAATTTCAAAATCAAGACTATACAGTTAAAATGGTAAGATACTAAAGACTTCAAGAACTTACATGGATTCGGACTAATTCACAGTTGTAGTTCACAATTCAGGTATGGTATGAAAGGGCCACAGGAGTGTTCAGCTCATCCTTGGTAGCTTTCCTGTCTTTTCAGGTCTTCTGGCAAACCCTTCTACAGTGCTGACAAGAGCCATCTGTGCTCTCTCTTCTCTGTAACACAGGCATCTGTAAATCACTGGGCTGTTGAGTATTGAAACCTGCTTACATAGCACAGCAATAGGTGATCTATTTCTGTATGTGAGCATTTATTTAGGGTTAACAGTGTTTGGTTAATAGTGTCTCACTGTGCACTTTAGCAAATTTATCTTTACTCTGCTTCGCTAGGTTACTGATAGGTTTAACCCTATGCTTGTCACCTGCTGTGCTTCACATAAAATGAGTAGTGGCTTCACATTCCCTAAATGTTCCAATAAAAACTTATCCAAATAATATCTTTGCTCCTCAATACCTTTGTGAGACAAGAAAGTTCTGCTTCTGGCTCTTCTAGTCTTCCATTTTTAAAATTAGTTGTGTTAGGAAGCCTCTCAAAGGAACTTCCATCTACCCAAGTAGATTTTTATTTATAGGAGAGTGGAGTTGGTTCTCCTGCAGGAAGGACATATTTCTTCTGTCAGAAACAAAGAAATAAGCAAATTAAAACAAGGAAAAGGTCTATTTTGGCTGTGCTTACTAACTGAAGAAGAATTAAAAAGTGAATGATGGGGAAGGGGGGATCAGAGTTTGATTTGCTGTTTGACTTCAGTTTGTAACTGTTTTTCTGGCTCACTGTTAGGAAATCCTCTTCCTGTGCCCTTAGTGTCATGAAAGAGCAAGGGAAGAAATCTTGGGGTCACAGATATCTAGCAAATGGTATTAACTTCAACCAGCAAAGAGCGAGTTAGTTACAATGCTAAAGAGAGGGACTGACCTTCTGTTAGCCCAAAAATAGAGAGAGGGAAGAACTGTTATAGCAGTGGGATGCTTGAAAAAAGCATCCTGAAGCCATCCTTTTTCTTTTTTGTTGTGAATGGTCCCAACTTTAGGAGAATGAATCGTGTCCTCACAAGCTTGTCTGTCAGTCTGTGATACCAGTAATATCCAGCCCTAAGGCAGCTCATCCTCATGCTCATGTACTTACGGCGCTGGGCTGCTGTCCCTCCTTGCCAGCTTTGAGGCACAACATGTAAGTCTCTCAGGAAACAGGACTTGGTTACCCGTTATCTGTCCCCTGACTCGCCATGTAACATGTTATAGATTTTTTTTTCACTCCTTTCACTGTAGCTTGTTCTTTCCATTCAACCTCTAGAACTTTCAGATGGTGAAGGATTTCACAAATGGGTTGCATGAGGGGAAAAATACGTTGTTTGAACACTCTTGTTGGTAGGAAATTTAGTTCAAAAGTGGATGTTTTCTGTGCCAGAGAGCCATGATTTCTGCATTTCTGTGATGCTTGGGGTTTTGGGGTTTTTTTGCAATGATTTTACTTACAACATTTAATAACTGAACAGCCCTTTTTAAAAAAAAAAGTAAATTAAAATTAGAGTTAACAGTGGGTTTTTTTGTGTATATATGTCTGTGCACATGAGATTAGTTTTGTTTAAAGCTAGTCAGGAAACAATTATTAAACAAAATTTAAAACAAAGAAAAACATGTTTGTGGCTTGATTATATACAGAACCCTCTGTAGCACAGCAAAAAGTGGCTAAATAAATAGACAAAAATGAGACTGGATTAATAAATAATTATAGTGGTATTTGAAAGAAAGGTAGTTTACAAATAAGTACTGTGTTGTGCATACAGGACTAAGGTATTCTGTAGGGCCCCTATGGCATTTGTGCTTGGCTATGTCAGTATCGGGAGCACTAATGCCTCTCAGCACCCCTACAAGTGGAGGATGTGCTATCCTGCATGACAGCTGAGAGACAGGAGAATGTTGTTAATTCAAGGTTACCCAGAAAGTCCAACTGTTCAATTCCTGTGGCGAAAGCACTGGAATTGATCTTGTATTGCAGTGCTGGTGGATTTCTCTATATGCCAACTCCTAGACCATTTATATACAGCAGAATAGCTTTGCACGTTTTCAGATTTTGGAGGGTGACACGGCACATTTAGAATGACCCCTGCAGAGGGTGTTTAATCCTGTTCACAGTGGCAGGTAGGACTAGAGAAGGAATTAGTCTCCGGTGTACAGCAGCAATGATCATCCTGATCTGTGCTAGAATTAGCAACATCACTTTGCAGCTAAATACAAAGACTCTGTGGGCCTCATTTCAGATACCCCTCTTGTACAGCAGGTAAAACTTTACCATTTTTAGAACAGTCATGTTTGAGCAAAAGTCATTATAAATGCTTTAAAAGGTACAATAGTATCTTTTTTTTTTTTCTTGGTATTACTGTTTTGTTGAATTCCCTATTAAGAGTGAGAATTTCACATTGCAACATGTTGGGGTGTGACTCATGCTAGGATATACTATCTATTGGGTTGTGGCCCTAGATGAGACAGAGAGGTGTCTTATAGGTGGCTTTTATCAATACATTAACTCAAAGGTAATATTCCTACATTTCACCAGTGCTTTTTTGTTTGTTTGTTCCATTTGCCTTCCACCTCTAATATTAAAGGAGGTGCCAATGACAAATAATTTTTGGCAATACCCTGTTTCTGGTATTGCTTGGCTGTCAATAATATTTCTCTGCAATGCAGCCTCAGGGGTTGTCATATCCCCCGCCCAGTGGCTTGCAAGGAATGCATTGGATAATGACAAACTGCAGTGCACTGTGCTCAGAGAGCTAATGAGGTGCTTTGTTCTTCAGTGTCAGTGCATATTTCATCTATACCTTTCATTTACAGAGCTGGAGTTTTAACTGACATTAAATGCATATAAAAGGAAGTGAATTTCTGATGCAAGTGTAGATACTAATATGCTAACCACAATGATTTTGTTATGTCCTCCAAACTCAGCATCAGACTGTCCTTGGGTGAAATCAATGTTTTGAATATAAGGTAGGAAATTACCAAAGGGTGTCAAGGTTCTGTGACTTGTTCGAAGGAACAAGGGTGTGATACATGCTCAGACATGGTTTTATAAGCCTTTCCTTGGCACTAAGCACCTGTATTGAATGCTAAGGCTGCATTTCTACAAGGTGAATGTAACCATATGATAAATGTGCAGGAAATATAATTTCCATCCTGTCCTTTTTTGCTTTCTATGTATTTAAAAACAACAAAACAAAACTTACTGTGCTACTTAAAAGACTGGTATTTTCAGACCACAGCTCTGGGTGGGAATGAATGGGGAAAATATGCATTTTGACTCTTAAGAAAATGATGTGTCTCCTAATAGTATCAAAGTGTCAGATCAGCTGTTGGAGAAGTTAAGCATTGCTTTCTGTGTAAAAGGGCGCTGTTCTGAGTGCTATAAAATAAACAAACTTCCTTAGGTTGTCTCTTCTATTGTATAGACTCTTACTGTGTGTTAATCACTGTTGTGTCTGATCATCCTACAATTGTAATAAAGTGATATGGCTAATATCTGCTGTGTGCCTTTTCACTGTTCGCTTGCAGGCAAAGAGGTGTATGTAGTGAAATGCTTTATTTGGGATTTTTTAAACTGTGTCTATATATAGGCTTGCACGTGTTGCTATGCGCTTAAGCTGAGAAGTCAAGATCTAAGAAACAGTGTGGTTTATAACATTTCACAATCCAGATGGTCCTCAAGACGATTTTGTCTTCTGCCCAGCTCAGCCTGTTGCATAGTGTTGCTTTTGCCAGAAGAGCAAAACTGCGGAGTTCTTGCCCTCTGGAGCAATGCTAGGTAGTAGGTAGTGGGCCAATTTGAGGTTATTTTGACAATGATTTACAATCCCAAAGAAAAATCGCAACAGTGTAAAGCTTGCTTTCTTTGCGCGCTTGAGTCAAACTGCAGCTCTCCTGCCCTTTTTTTGAGAGAAAGTTCATGGATTTCTTTATTTGCACTAGTGTATGTCCTCATTGCCCTGTCCCTTCCCCGTGTGAGTCACAGGGTGGAAATGCCGGGTGCTGCTGGAAGTGCAGAAGCTCTGAAGGAAGAGTTGCTGGTTGTGTCTGCTACAACTGCAGGAAAAGTTTTGGTGTTCTTATCTTCTGCACTGTCAAGCTCCTGCTCTGCTGTTGCACTGCCATAGACAGCTCTCTCTTACCAGAAAGTAACTTAAATGCAGCATTAATAACGTGAGTAGTACCAGTGTTTGGATGTGAGTGGGAGATGGGATAAAGGATGGAGACTAGGGGGTCTTCAGCCATCTGGTAAATCTCTGCACTGACAATGAGCTGAAAATGTATTAGTTGCTTTGAAAATATCTCCTGTGTCTGCTTTTTGCTGCCTGCCTGTATTGTCAAGATCTTCTTTTGGAAATCAAGGCTAATGCTTTTGGAGCAGTATTTCAAGATGATCTAGAATCCGCACATAGGCTATTATTTTTGCTTCAGCTATGTTGGAGACACGTTAGTGCAGATTAAATGGAAGAAGATAAAAGGCAAGCTGATGCAATCATATTTGCAGAACAATAGAAGTGGTAAGTGATCAAAGGCAAGCACATGGCTGGGTCACTTTGCTGAAGTACTCCTGACACATAGCTCTCTTCACTTCAGCTGCTCTTAGCAGTTTTCCAGGCTCTTTGGAGCAGGAGTTGGAAGCATGCCCAAGGAAGGTGCTTTGCTGTTATACGTTAATTTTTATTTACTGCTCAACAGCTGAGAACCAAAGAGTAGAGCCTGTTCTTTGATATATAGCTGACTTATTACACACCTCTTTAAAGTCCTCTCATCAGCAGGAGTTACACTTCAGCCAGTCCTGAGGTTTGACATTAAATGTCTCTGGTATATGGCAGATCTTTTGAAGCTACTAAAGCTGGAAGCACCATCAAACTTCAAAATTGTTTGTTGAGTGTATAATGGCACATTAGAGAAAATAAGAAATTTATGGAATAACAGAGAAACGTCCAAGACCTACAATTGCTCCTTGTTGAACAAATGGTGTTACACTGTAACACCTCAGTTTTCCTCCCTGTGAAGAAGGGAGTTGTTACCCTCATCTGTGGAATACTTTGAGGCTGACAGCTGAAGGGGGCTGTGGAAGTGTTTGGATTAATTACTATTTATCATGGTGTTACTGTTATTGCTACTACTGCTATAATCTGATGGAGGTTCTTTTATATAATTCTATTGTCAACAGAGATTTGAGTTGCAGCTTAAATGGGCTGGTATATTGAGACTGTAGAAATGTTCTTGTGACTTGCTGTGGCACAAACTCATTGTTTTGGATGGATTTTTGTAAGGATAACTAAGCAAAACAATGTGCTCTAAATCTGAATGAGGGGCATTGTCCTCCAAAAGTTTGGATGTACACATGCTTAGATGTTTTCCTAACAGCTAAAATGAGCCTGGCTTAATAATGTATTCCTATAGTTAAGACCAGACCAGGAAGTATAGAATAGATATTGGTAAAAAAAAAAACACTTGAAGATTGAAGTGCCAAATATTACAGCTCAAGACAGAGTCTCAGGAGAGACCTTTGGGCTAAGAAGGAGCTCACTGTTTACTCAGACGTTTCCTTACAGAAACTGTGGAAGTCAGTAGCTTTTTCAAGAAAGAAAGGATTGATGAGCAAAGGTGAAATGGCACTGGTGAAAGCTGAACTACTGCTTGATTTATGGCAGTCAAGAGACATCTAGCAACAAGGGGCTGCTGAGGTATCATGCTGATGGTAACAGCCACAGAAAAGGGTTGATGATTTGTTTTTGAGACGGACATCTTCTAGGTTTTCTAAATATGACCCACAATGTTGCCATCTTGCTCTGTCCAGGGAGAGAGTTTGCTCCAGGAGAAATCTTGTATTGTTATGACTTAAGACTCTAATGCCCAAAGGGAGAAAAATGACTGCTCTTCTTATCCAAGATGTATATTTTGTAGTAGATTGGGTTTGTGGCGGTTTTATAATGGAGATTTTCCTTAATCTTGTTTTTTATTATTACTCTCCCTAGCCGTTTTGTGTGCTGTTTGGAAATGTTCATGAATCATGGCAGCATCATCACTTCAGATGGGTTTGGTGAGGCATCCAGCATGTCAGTGTCTGTGAGTTGGCTGCCTCCCACTCTAGCCAGCCACAGGATGACACCAGTCTGGCACAGGAATAAATAGCTTTACCTTCCCCATCTCACAAATCTGCTGAGTGGGTCAGTCTGACTTCTTTCTTTCCTTGGCTTCCTTCCTTCCAGCTTTCACTCTGTTGTTCCTTTGAAATACACGAGAGACAGTATAATGTCAATTCTACAGAACAAAAAGAGAGGAGAAAGAGAACCGAAATTACTTGTTCACGTTCAGGAAAAAAGTAAGGCAAGAGACAGAAAACAAACTCCTCAATTCCCAGAGCCTGTCTGGTAAAGCCAGCACAATCCACACTGAAAGCTCCTCTATCTGCTTCTTGCCATTTCTTTTTCATACGCATTTGAAGAAAGTTTCATGACTGTGTGCTTCCTTCAGCACTGCTTGATCTCTGTTTTCTCCTGTAGTAACCAAAGTGGTTTGAGATTCCCAGGTCCTTTTAGCTATAACTGCCTTTTTTCTTTGTTTAGCTACAATTTAAATACCAGCCAAACTGTGTTAGAATTGTTACTTGCCATGACTGCTTCTGACTCTGTCAGCTGCTTTCTTGCTTAGGCTAATAAAGGTGCTTGAGAGCAGAGTCTAGTAATGCAATTTCCTTTCTCAGTAGAATTCATTCCTGCTCTTAACCTGTTCACCTCCTCAATAGCAGTATCTAGGAAGCCACGCTTCTGGTTTTAGATTAGAGACACTTCAGAGATTACTTCTATAGCATTGGAAGATAACAAAAAACCTTATGTTGCGCAGGTTACCAAGAGTGTATTTAGCAAATACACAAATATCCCCTTGCAGAAGAGGCTCCAATGTAGACAGAAGTAATGGGGGAAAAGGAGGAACAAGCCCTAAACTTAATTGTCCCTGGGACTGTAGATGGCTTCCAGACCATAGACTGATCACCAGCATTGTGGACAGGTTATTTGAAGGTGACAGTACTATTTTTTTGTCAATAATGTCCAGAAAACTAACTGTATAAATTCTGTCAAATTAGGTGTGGACTAGATTCACCAAATTCAGAGCATCAGTCTGTATATGCACTCATTTCACAGTTTTATACGTTTTGAATGTGGGGTTCCTGACACATCCCTGTCTCAAATGAAGTGCTACAGCATAACAATCAGGATGTACATCAGTTAAAAAGACTAACAGGCTGGAGTGCAGCTATCATAACCTCGGAGCATGTCACTCTGAGCAGAAAATAGGTACCTAAAGCTATAAAGTGCCTGATCAACCCCAGGGCTGTGCTGATATGGGCCTCTAAATGTTGCAGTGCAGCATTTTCTAGCCACTCTTTTTCGTGTTTTCTAGTCGTCTGAACTTGTTCATGAATTTTTACTCTTGGTTGTTGGCTAAACAGTGGGGCGATACACTGGTTTTATTGATTTTATTTTTTTTTCATTTTTGCTCAATTAAATGTTCTTTTCTGCTTCAAAGTGTACTTGTAGGAATTTGTATACCTTTTTAAAGCATAAAAATGGCTTCACAGTTAAATGTTTTCCTTCTATGCCAGTCTACAACGTCACTTGTCTTCCTTAGTGGTTTTTGTTCTGAGGGCAGGAAAGAAAGGGATGAATGAGGTCTCCATTTTCTGCTCAGTTAGTTATCCAAAACCACTTCGCTTTGTCTAACAGCTTCATTTTTCTCACTAGCAAGATCCCTCAATCATAATTCGATCTTCAGAGATGATTTCCAAGAACTGCTTTATGGACAGCTTTTGAATGTCATTTAAGAGATTTCCTCATCAATCTTAACTGACATTCATAATCCAGGGAAGAAAATGGTGTGACTGAAGAACTCTCTCACACTTCTGCAGTATAAATGTGACATCACTCATTCTTTCAGTGTTTTGGCTTTTTTTTTTTTTAATCCTTTCCTGAAATTTAGCAGAAGCAGTATAAACAAGGTTTCTAGGTAATGCAGTTAAATTCAGTGTTTTACTGCAGTGATTAAGATGAGTGCTTTATCACGTATGACTGTATCGCTCACTGATTTCCTTTCATTCCCAGATGTGAATTCTTATCATACCCTTTGCCTCTTCCACCCGCTGCAATTAGCTCAGCTAAAGTAAAGATAAAGTTTCTAGAATCAACCATATTCCATTTCATGATTGTTCTAAAGAAAAATCAGTGTCTCTTTCATTGCACGTTTGGGGCACCTCAAATAAATAGCAGGTCAAATTACTAATCTATTAGCTCTTTGTCTGCCATGGTATGCGCAGTTAGTCATGAAATATTCATGTAATTCAGAAAAAAGCTTTGAGGGAGGGAGAAAAGGCAGCTCCTGAAATGAAACCACAGTATCATAAGGTCAATCAGCTTGCTGCTCCTAGATTCAAGCGCAGGTCAAGCCTTTCATCCTAGAAACTTTGCCCAAGAATTATTTACTTTCAGCTGTCAAGCTTGTTAAATGATTACCTAAGTCAATAGTGTGCATTTTCTTTATTCACTGGAAGATTTTTAGAAATTACTTTTTTCCCTAAAGGATTACGTTTTTACAGTACATGGTTCTCTATATGTAAGCTTTTCATAGAAGTCCTAATCCGGCTTCAAATTAAATCAATTGGCAACTCCTGTTGACTTCAGTCAGAACAGCATAGTGCCTGTCTGTCTTCGTGTATTTGAAGTCCATTCAGTAGTAGAAAGCACATCCAATGGCACATAGTTATAAGATTACTGGGTTTTAAAGAATAAGAAGTTGCATATGCACATAAATACAAAACTAGATGTACTCTAGTTGGGGTTCCTACCCCGTGTCCTCATCCAGCCCTGGAGAATGTACAAATGCATGGTAAAAGAGGAGATAATCTAAATTTTAAAAGTAAAGAATAATAAGAAACTGTTAAACCTATACCTATATTATGTTCATTACTGTAATATCAGAATACCTTCTTCTTTATAGTAGTGACACATTCATATTTTTCTGTTATTGCACTCCTGCATCAGTGTGAAAAATGTGTAAGGGAAGGTTGCAGACTGAGGGTGATTTTTCCTCTTTAAATGCATTTATGTATTAGGAAAGGTGAGAAGAATCCAACTTGTAATCTGGAGCAAAAGGTGACAAGGTTGGCTCCAAGGCTGGTTGAAGCAAATTCATTTCATGGATTCAGGCTGATGCTTGTAGAAGCTTGTGTCTTTTTCCATTATGTCAGGTGAACAAAGCATTGCCCGTCTTCTTTATTTCAACACCTCATTTATTTTGATTAATCTGGTTCAAAGTTTTGGAAACGTAGCAGATTAACACCTGAGATACTGATTTTATATTTATTGGCCGGTATGTTGTACTCTGAGGATGCACACTGCAGTATCGTGTAGCTCTTCCAAGTGTCTAAACACATCTGGATTTTTGACATGGTCCAAGACAGGAATGACTTTCTCATTCAGGCTGGAGAGTCAGACTAGTCAGAAACACTGACTGAAGAAAAATAAAATTGTGGAATCATAGGGATGTTGGCTGGAAATGACATGCAGTCTAGCATCCCTCTTGAGGCAAGATTGCCATAAGGCTAGCTCTAGTTTTGTCCAGCTGCATCCTGAAAACCTCCAAGGATGACTATTTAACCTCTTCCAGGTTCTCCAGGGTGACCTCCTTCTGGTGATTTTTCTTTTTTTCCCACCCAAATATCCAGTCTGAATCTTCCATGCCTCAATTTCCAGTTGTATTGTGTTGTTCCGTGTTACAAAATTTGTTACTAACAGAAGATTTTAGCTCCATCATCTTCATAACTGCCCTTGAACTAGCTGCAGGCTGCTGTTAGTACATCCTATTGCCTCTAGCTAAGCTAAACACATGAGAAAGGACAAAATATTTCATAGGCAAATTTTACTGTAGTAGAAAATATATCCTGTGGCACATGCCACATATTTGCATCACCACTGGCTGTTTAAGCTGATGAATCATGGTAGAATAGAAGCATGATCCATAAAACGTGAAATTTCCATTGGCTGCCAGCCAGTGTTTTTCTTGAACAATTTAATGCTCCACCCTGTAGCAGGATACCCTGCCCAGCAGGAAGGTCAGGAAGTGATACATGGATTTGTTTTTTGAATAAGAGCCTTCAGTGGCATGAAAAAAAAATGCGCTTAAATCCAACTGCCTTTGTGCATCCTCCAGCGGAACTGACACATTCCCATAACCCGATCCTTTTTAGTTAATGTTACGTGTGATCCTTTGGTCTGACACACTACCATTAGAGATGGAGGAGTCGTGAGGAAAGGGAGCTGGTATTGGGTCCAGCTACGGTGTGTTATTTCTAAAGAATTGTGTTGAGTTAAACACCTTCACATTACCTGTTTCCAGATAGCACCTGCAGTATTGTTCCTCCCATGTTTACGGCAAAGTATAAAGTAGCTCAATGAAGTTTCAAGTATTTGCACTTCAAGTTCTGTTTAAATCATTTGGAGATATGCTGCTGTGGGATGCAGACTCCAAACTCCTATTGGAGGCACTGGGAGAATTGCTGGTGTACCCGCATAGAAAATTTCTGCCTTTATTACCATAAAGAAATAGAAAGCCACCATGCGTTGTCAGGGATTTGCGTGTTAATTATCCCATTTCTCAGTTGAATCTGGTCCATGGTGACATATCTATAAGGAAGTATTAAACCTTCAGATGAAGAGAGGAGCATAGCTGATTAACGATTGTCATGATTCTTCTTATTTGCAGGTGGAATCTGGAAAGGGCACTAACTTGCACACTAGTAGAAAGTTTATTTAAAGCTCCTATATTTTAGATTATTTTTGTCTGTGTGTCTGACTTCTAAGGGGAGAGAACAGTAAAATACTGAACTTGAGAATATAAAGGTTTATATTTAATATTTGATGTTATTACAGAATATTTAGAAATTGCTCTTTGATCTGTTCTGTATCGTTCCAAAGGTCAGGTCTAAAATCAAAGCTCTGCACTGGATATGAGAGATATGAGTTCCTTTCCCAGCAAGGAGTTTTGATGATAATGAAAGTAAAGAGTTAATAAGAGCTGGGTTTTTATTTTCAGAGAAATATTACATTAAAATGATTTTTATTTGTTGATTAATTAACATATTTTATTTACAATTTTTGCAACTTTTTCCTCTGGAATAATTGTCATTGACAGTTTTCAAAAGTTATTTAATTTGTCATGCTCTTGTTTTTTCTTTAATGTGCTCCTGGTGGATTCTAGTCAGTACAGGTTTTCCTGTACTTATGTTTTTATTTAAGGAATAACAATGGAGACAGCAGGTGTGGTGATTGATTCTGGTGATTGATTGACTAGTTAAGTGCTGATGTCTATAGGAAGAGTTAAGGCCATTTTTATAAAATTGAAAATGAAAGAAGATTATAAGGGGGTGGATTTTTGTTTAGTGATTGAGACAGTTTTTGCTGTGTATTGTTAGAAAATGAATTTCCTGCGCAGTAGCAATTAGATTTCTTGAATTATATTATCATTCTATTCATTTTAATATTATAGTTGTCACTTGCGTAATGAGCCTTCTGTATGCAGCTCTGATACACTAAGCCTTGCTATTTCACACTGGGAACATGAAAGAAGTACATATCTACATCTGGATTTCCCTGCATGTTTGATAGTCTGCACAATAAGTTTTCAGATCCAAATCATGGAACCAGCATGATCTCTAAATGGTAAAAGATGTCCTTTCTGCTGACTACCAGTGAGCAATACTAGCTCTCAGGAGGCAAATTTTCATTTTTCCTGCTTTGTTTCTACTTAGAAATTCCCACATCAGCACTGACTCACACTTGGAAATATCGGCAGTTTTATGGTTTTGTTTGTTCAGATATGTTTGTGCATTAGTGTTTAATTTTGTACACAAAATATAAACCAATGTATTTCTCTAGCTTGAAGACATACAGTCAAAATAGGAAAAAAGGGCCATGAGACAGGGTATTACAAGGTAAGTGATAAGGGAGGTTTAGCAAATACCTAGTTAGTGCTAGGTATTTGCTAAATAGATATAAAGATACTATATAGATAGCATAGTTAGTGCTATGCTATTTATGCCTTCTCTTAAAAACATATTAACTAGCTTTCATTTAGAAGAGGCTTCAGATTTGTTGCAGTTGGAGTTTTGTAGCTGCTCAGCCGTGTCATGCCAGTGAAGGGAAATAGGTCAGTTCACAAGGAGCTGGAGGGAAGAGGAACTGGTCCAGGCAGGTTGCCCAAAGGTTTCGGCTCAAAGCCTGACGGAGCTGCATGCTGTGACAGACACAAGTTTCCAGGAGGGCTGGGATCAGGGAACTGAAACTGTGTTAGCAGGAATGGAAATACTTTGGAAAGTGCTTTCCTAGAACAAAGCGTGTCCAGTGCAGATAAAGAATACCAGTGCCACTTGGAAAATTATGAAGAACAAGTCTGTTTAATTTGGCCTGTAGATAGTATCAGCCCGAGTCCACACCATTCATAAGTGGTAGATGAATATCCAGACTGACAGTAAAATGATCCCCAGTTCCATTCTCCAGACTTTAAAAAAAAATTTTAAAAAAAATAAATTTCCCCACAAATATGAAAGCAAATTTGTGGTCTCTTTGCAATGTAGTAATTTGATAGAAGGCTATAAAAGAAGCGAAAATGAAGGTAAGGATGTACCCCGTGCAAATTGAGTTACACCATCTCCAGCAAGGTATGTGTATCCCCAGTCAGATCTAAAACAGGCGCATTTAGAGAGATGCGTGTTTGTGTGTGTAGTGATTTGTAAATGAAGCTGTCCTTTAACTTGACATGTTATTATTTCTGTTCACTTCAATGAAACGACGACATACTGTAGGATGTGCACATTTAGGATTTAGACCGTTTCTGAGCTGCTTCCCTTGAAATAAGCAAACTGGTCTCTTTGTTTATTTGTTTTTTGCCAATATGCCATGCTTGCTCAAGGCAGCTGGCAGTATCAGAGTATCTGAGATGCTGAGCTCCTGACAATAGCTCACTTCCCAGCCAGCTCCAATTTAGACAGGACTCTGTGTGTTTCCTGTTACGGCAGTGCCTGGTTATTTCCTTTTTGTGCTTATTAGGTCTTGCATGCTTAATGAAATTATTCTCATTAGAGACCCCAAAATGCACACCAGTCTCTATCTGGTATTGTTTTGGATGGTCTATGGAGTTTCTCCTGGGTTTGTACCCAAATCAAATTGTGCTGACTTCCACGTCTGCAGTTATGCAGGGCCCTGCTGCACTGTGGGGTGAGAGTGCCCAAAAAGCTGGTACATCCCCATGCTGCAACAGGGGCTCCGTAGGAAAACGGGTAAGGAGACCTGGTGGAGAAGGTGACTTGCTGCCTGGCTAATTCCCGGGGGATTCTCTCTGCCCTGTTCATCCTTTGGGAAGTTGGAGAAGCACTTAAACTTCTGAAGTGAAGTCACCGGCTGTGCATGACCACTGGCACATGCCCGGGCAGGCAAGGCTGGTCTCTCAAGGAAGAGACTCCTTCCCCCCAGCCTGTGCCAGGGGTTAGGTGGTGCTTTGCAGACCCCTGCTTCAGGCACCCACTTGCCCTCTACGAGCTTAGCCTGGCCGGTTGCCTCCTCGTGCAGCAGCCAGATGGCTGGAGCTCAGTGGTAAAAAGGGTTCAGATGCAGCATGAGGGATTTCAGAAAAATCAGGCACTCAGTTTGAGTCTTGGCTCACACATTAAAAGTAACAGTGTTTGCGCTTGAGGAAATAGGTTTTTTGGCTTCAAAGGCAGCTACTTAATGGCGTTATCTGCAAAATGTTTTCTGTGTTTGTATGAAGAGCACGTGACTACTTGGAAAAGGGGAAGTTGCGATATTTTTAATAGAGAGAGGGCCTGTTTATAAATAAAAGGAATAATTGAAAAGTCCATGACTTCCTTGCCAAATCAAATCAGATTTTTTTTTCAGCCATTGTCTAAGAATTATTGGTAGATGTGCTATGCCTGATATAGAGGGTCGCCATTCTCACAGATACGAGGACTCATAACCACAAATCAAAACAGGACCAAAATGTCCCTCCATAAGTGTGGCGCAGAAATGGTTTTTAAATCAAATGGCCATTTTGTTACACCAGCTAGTCTGGACTTCATGTTCCACACTAACTCCTTGTTTAGCAGCAAATGCTTCTTATGGTAAAATCATGGCTTCATTCATGACTCCTAGCCTTACATGAATAAACCCTTTCCATTTCACCTACTTGCCTTGCAGCAAAATCACTTCATTTTAGGCTTTTTAAATAAATGTGGGTTGGAATGAGTGTTTAATTAAATAATAAGGACCTCTGTTGCTCAACTGTTAAATAAAGATCAAGCTCCATTTGGCTGCAAAAACTTTTCAGACATTGCTTAGCAAAACATACCTTATTTTTATAAAGGCATCTGGTATTTCTGGACCAAACATTCTCTGCTAACTCTAACTGCCAGTTTCTTTCAGTGATGTTTTTATTGTCTTTCAAGACTTGCTAAGCTGCTGCCTTGCCTTGATTTATGTCAGTAATGAAAACCAGTGGTTTAGAACAAGGTATAATCAGTTTTTCATGCATCCCATGACTAGCTGTTGTCTATCTTATCTTATTCATATCATATATTTCTGAAGGAGTAAGTGTCCCCAAGGGACTCTTTTTGAGCAGGTGTTGGCTTTTCAATTTTATCCTCGTTAACAATTAATCCTTTTTCGCAGTTCTTTCTATAGGTAATAATAGGGTACATGTTTCTCCCCCTCACAGTTTTGTATATCTATGTCCAAGGGAGGAAAAAGGACATGCTTCAGTTTTTAAATATGTTGTATGTTCTGCTTTAGCCCTTGAAAACAAGGGGTAATCTCTTAAATTCTGCTCAAGTGCAAGGACCAATGAAAACAAAAATATTAAAATCACTTACTCTGTACGATGGTGCTTAGTGATAGATCTTTGCAAGCAGAAGCATATTTCTTTTGGTAGTAAGACTGGATTCTCTTTTTTCCTTTGATCTTCATAAAAAAATAAGGATGCAATGATGAGTCAGTGTTTCATAAATGAAATTATATGGTGGTAAGTAATATTAAGCAAATTGTATTTCAGGTTTTTTCTACATGCTTGTGAAAATTAGACTCCAGCTCAGCTCCTTTTACATTATTTTAGATTTTTATATCAGTCATATCTAGAAAGTATAGAAGTCCCACAAGACTTGTGTGTTTAGTTGCCTACACGTGAAACATTGCCAACTCCTGGCATCTGGAGTATGTGACTCAGGCTTTCCAATCACAAGGTTGGCTTAAAAATCTGCACATTCTAAAAGGCACAGCCCTCATAAAGCACCTCTTGAGAGATGTATACCAGATCAGTGCATTGCTGGGTCTGTTCTAGACTTACCAAGGCTGCTCTTGCTCATTTTCCTATGTTTGAGGAGTGGCCTTTTAAAGGAACACTCTAAATCCTGTTCCACTTCATCTCTTCTTATGGGACTGGATCTCCATGGTCTGACTGCATGTTGCAAGATCGCCCAACACCTTCCCCTTGGCTCTGTGCCTCCCTGCGCCCTTCCTCTCTCAGAAGTCCTGACTTACTGTGCAGCCCTCTGGGGACGTGTTGGCTAAAGCACTTAGAATGGAGCTTGAAACACTTGCAAAATCTGTTTTCTCCAGTTATTACAAGAAACCATGATAGACAGATTCACTCTCATGCAATTCTCTCTTTCAAATCCTCTGCACTCTTGAGCTTTCTCATGGCTAAGGTCAGAGTCTACTCTTATGACTTGGATTCTTTTTTTTTCTGTGGGTGCGGTCTGGGTCATGAAGCAAGCCTGTGGACCATACCTACTTTCTTGTTTAAACGTCCTTTAAATTAGCCTATGAGACTAATAGACTAAATGTCATGTGATAGCCATGTGTCCAGCAGGCTTATTAAATGGCTGAGATACTTCATCAGGACACCATCTGCTTAACTATTGCTTACCTGGAATTCACACCAGAAAAATTGACTAGCCCTGGATGTGAGTGGATCTGTTTCAACTGACTGGCAGATCTTGGGGTACGCTTGTATAAACAGCTTGTCAGGTTCAAACCTGTATAATTCCTTATGTATCATGCCTCTTTACACATTCACTACTCCTGCATGCTTTCAGTTAGACATCGCTTACAGGTAAGGAAATAAATGAATTTCAACATCTGCTAAAGGTACTATAATCTGACTGTTCTGACTTCTCAATGGAGGTGCACAGAAGCATTTGCTTGGTACAATGACAGTGGAGGAGTAGTTTGGGAAGCCACCCAGCTGCCAGCTGAGCCCAGGGAGGCTGGACCACGCACATCCAGTGCACACCATTAGGCGTATTAGCAGGCACGTTGTGAATACTGGGGAAGGAAGAGGAAAATTGCCCAGCAGTAAAGCTGCATCCTAGTGCTGTCTGTTACCAACTGGAGGAAGTTCTATTATTAACACTGTATGTTATATGTTATGCTACAAAAGCATACTTAAAAATGAAGTTAAAAGTAAAATAATAGAAAATAAGAAGTACTAAGAACAATTTTAATGACCTTCCTAAAGACTTTGCTTCCTTCTGTGTAATTCTCCTTTCTTTTTTGGAACTTGCTGAAGTCCATGGTTTTGTTCTTGGGTTTTGTTTTTTTAATTTGAATAAGTGAAGATTACCTTCAAAATCTTTTCTAGTTTGCTGAAGTATTTTGTCTTGAAAGTATTTGCAAACTCATGATGAGAAAATTGCCAGGGTTTTCAATCAAGGACAGAAACTCCTACCAGCCAGCCTTTCCTGATAAAGAACTTTATCTGTACTTTAGCTTTCTCTTTTCCTGCTTAGATGACTCACTGCTCAGCTGAGCTCTCTTCCAGCACAGCAGATTATCAAGCTTTATCTCACATAGGACTCTACCCTTAAATCTCTACACCAGCCACTTTTTGGTTTAGCAGGGCTAGGACTTGCTTTGGATACAAACTTTCAATTTCTTTCTCTGAAATTGCATTTTGCAAATGTTTTGTCACTTAAATCCTCATTCAGGGTTAGAAGTCTGTTTTAATGTTTACATGAACATCAAAAAGTTGGCATTTTTTCCTAGCTGAAGCTGGAAACCAAGCCAAGTGGAAAGATAGCAACATATTTACTCACCATTCCCATCCACTCTCTCCTCCAATTGCAGGAATAAAGGAATGGGTGGGGAAACAGAAAGAAAACCTATAAATGATTGGCCTGGATCTGGTCCTCTAGGGGAGTGTAGCTGCTTTGACATTAGTTTTATTGAAAATGTAGTGTCATTAATTGATATTGTTACTCGTCATTAATTGGTAAGGAAAAAGTCAGGTTTCATCAACTGGCGGACTAGGACAATACAGTGCTTCTGTTAAGGCTATCTTCTTTGCCCTGCTCCACTAACGCTGTTAGTAAACTTTAAGTACCACGCTAGGAAATAAAATTCAACTAAACATGAGCCAAATAACTTGCTTGATGCTGACATTCAGCGTAACCTTGAGATAAATAGCAGGATGTGCAGCACTTTGCTCACAGCACAGCCTGTTTCACAAACTGCGGAACAAGTTACTTTTCAGTAGAGACAAGTGTTAAGTGGCCTTATTTAAAAATAGTTAAGGATTTAAAGTCAAAGAACAGTTGAGAGTGATAAGCAGTGACCTAAATCTTTGAACTGAAACTAGAACTTAAGTTATTTTGAAACTTTTACCACCTCACAACTCCCTCCCCCGTTTTTTGTTTTTTTTTTCCTCCAAGGACTAGCAGGGGCAGATGGAAAGCAGCACAACCTTGAGGAAAATGTTATTAACTCAGTCAGACTTTGGAGAACTGTTTTCACTGTTGTTGCTGTTTGTTTTTATTATCTGAGCACTCAGATCATTGAGAACTGTCACAAAGCTCAGAAGCAGATCCAAACCCTTCCATAGTTTTAGACTAGTAAGAGAGATTCTGGACTGTCTGTGGTGCCCTTCTTAAGTGGAATATGTTACCTACTTCACATTTCTTCTACAAGCCATCTTGCAAGGTGTTCCTTTCACTGGTCTCAGTCCTTTAGGGAAGTATGTGTTGTACTAAAAAGATTGTTAGCTTTAAAACAAACTCAGCAATAGTGTTGTGAAAGAAAACATAAGTGCATGGCAGCAGTGCTGCCAAAGTATTGACGTATGCAGTATGCTCAAATTGGGCTTCTCAGTCAATCTGTCTGGTGCATGTTTACCAGCTATGGATTTCATTTGTATTCTGCAACAAATGCCTTGGTTTCAGTAGATTGCTGATGATCCAAGGCTGGCTGTTAACCTTGCTTGGGACAACCCAGTGATAACTGTGAGAAAGGAAAACCCATAGCTAGCTGAAAAGGAGAAACTTATTAACATTCAAAGAAATTAGAGTTGACTCTGAAAGCTGCATAACAGAAATCATCTAATGCAGGAGAGTAGTAGATTTTATTTTCATCAAAATGTATACCTCTGGGAAAAATACGTTCTCTTGGGCCAGGCCCTTCTGGCTGGGCACTATTTCAGGATTTGTGACATTGTAAATGAGCATGAAGTGTACACTGCTAGAGTGATATAAACCAGCTTTTTAATGGACACAGAAGATACTACTAGTTATAAGAAACTAAGGTCCTGATTCATTAAAATCAATGCTAAAAATCTTGTTTGACTTTTTGGAGGATTAAGATGTTGCCTCTGTCTGAGACTGTCTCCAAGGAAAGATTAGTGCTTGACTCTCTCTTTCTCTTTGGGTTTCTAACTTCAAGGCACATATATATGTGACAATAGCAAATTGAATTTGATTTACTGATACCTTAATTTGCTTTGAAACATTTTGAAACAGTGTGTTGATGGTCTTTGCTATTGATGCAATTAATAGGATGACAGTTCTACATACAACTCATGTAATGATGTTGTATCTAGTAATCTTTCTGTAGTTTCAGAGAGCTGTTGGGTGGGTTGAGTTTTTCTCCCACTTAGTATAACCTCTCACTGAAAGACTGTTGAGCCTAAATGCTTTTGTAAAACAGAGGTTTACTTTCTATTTTAGAGAAACAGTCACACAGAGGTTTTTCAGTTACTGGAAGTAAAGGATGGTTTAATTATTCACCAAGACAGTGGTGAATTCACTCAAGATCCTGTGTTTCTTGGCATCTAGGAGAAAACATAGAGAGCACATTAAAGGATATATCTTTACTTTTTTCTCAACTAGAGCTGTGCAGAATTAAACCAGATACTGGAAAGTCATGGAGAAAGATCTTGCCCTAATAAACGTTCACAAAGAGCAGTTACCAAGCTGCTTCCTGGGATGCAAACACCTTTGCATGTGGCCTCGTCCCTGGGAACTGCACGGGTCAGTGAACACTTGTCAGATGTCCTTTGCTGGTATCTTGGACAACCTCACAGTGGAAAACCCTGTCATCAGTTAACAGTTTTTCTGAGCCTGGGACGCTGCATGATTTCACTCTCTCAACTTGCTACTGAATCAGGTTGTACACAAAACATTCAACCAGACACTGATGCTCTGTGAGTAACTCCCTGCAGTGCTGGATGTCACAGCGGCTTTGGGGCTTGATGGCACTTCAGTCTCTCTCATTGGGCTGCTCTGGTACATTATGTGTTATTGTTTGTGGATCTGCCCTTTAAGTGTCACAGCAAAAACTTCTTGGAGAGAATGGGCAGTACTGCAATATGATCAAGCTAAGCCACAAACCCCAAGTACACAAATATGTGATATTAACGAAATAGATTCTAATGTCTCTAAAGTACCAAACCCTCTTTGGGCAACCACTCCTTTTTTTTCGTGCATGGATTTTTGATGTGATAAATCCTGACAGCTCTTGCAGAGCCATTATAGTGTAGTACAAAACCAAATGCTTTTATTATAAAGACTCATGGCACCAAAAGACTTGTGATGGCTTCCTATTAAATATGGTTGTGGTACATGTAGTTTAAAAAAATATGACATTTCCTTTGAAACTGCTCTAGTGCATATATACAAGCCACTGTCCTAAATGTGATTACTCAGTCAAGATATTTTGTCCACTTAGAAGCATAGGCTGCATTCTGTGAAAATAATAGTTGGTATTTAGAGCCAGTCTTTCCAAAGTCTCTTTCAATTTTGAAACTTCTAAAATATTCTAAGACGCTTCAGCATGAATTATACCTGTTTTACAGTTAAGGAAGGTGAGGTACAAACTGAATGATTTGTCTGAGATCACAGAATATGTCAGTGGTAAATCAAGGAAAAGAGTAATGGTGTTAAAACTTGTTGTTCATTGCTCACTTCTTATATTCTCCTGTGTTGCTGTGTCTAGAGGTTAAAGTGCAAAAAACGCTGGTTCAGTTCAGAGATGCAGGACTGCAGAAAAGCAGCATTTAAAGCGAATGTGCATTTTCACTTTTCTGATTTGATTGCGTACTGATGTCAAGCCAAATTGCTTGGTTACTTTTTGGGGGGGGTCGGAAGCGGGGGAGTCTCGAGTAAAATGTGCTTCAGGTCAGTCAAGAGAGACACGATTGAGGCTGTTTGGAAACAGGAAAACAGAAAAAGTTGAAACAACTAATCCTTTTGTGTAGCATTGCAAATAGAGCCCTCATGAGCTGAGAAAAGCTTGCGGGAGTGGGGGAAGGGAGGAGGGGAGCATTTCACAAAGCAGCTAGCTCAGCAGGCTTTCAGCAGAAGATGATTTTGGGAAGTAGCTGCTCGAAAGTGCCGTTTCACTTGCACCATAAAACAAAACACCTGCAAAGTAGGTGTTCCCATCTGTGTTGTCCCTGCTCCATTTGCAGATCACGGTTGTTTTCTGTACTACATGCCAGCTGCTTTCAATGCAGCACTTGGCAGGGGCTATATTCATTAGAGAGAATCAATCTCCTACAATATTCAAAACAGTTAGGTTTCCCACCCAACCCCCTT
>NW_015090990.1:8583847-8668560 GCF_001431845.1 Calidris pugnax
CCCTTTTTTTTTTTTAAGAGCTCTTTTACTTACTCTTAAATGTAGGTCATTGGTTTTGGCAAACTTGGACATGGTTTTTGTAACTTGAAAAATCTGCACAGCTTGCTCACTGGAGTGCATAGAGGAGTCAGAGGGTCCAGCAGACCTGCCAGAGGGAGTCTCTTGGTGTGCCAAATCAAGGGCAGCGTAGATCTGGTTCTACTCGCCTTCTGCTGCTCCTGGGGGCAACTTACAGCAGCTGAAACCCTCTTCTCTGCTTTTTCCCTTGGGTCAAGAAATTGAGACGTTTCTGTTGTGTTTTATGTAGCTGACAGTTTTTGTTTGTGTGTTCAGCACAGAGTGCTGCTGTGCTAGTGCCAAGTTCAGATACACAGGTTTGCAGCAATAGATCTCCTTGTGCAGGTATGGTCCTTGGTGGTGATTTTGTGTCTGAGATAAGTGCTGGGCATGAGAATGGGAGCTGTTGCACTCTGAATTTTCTGTTCTCAATGTAATTAAATTATTGCCCATGGTATTAGCTATGGCCATTAGCTGTGGCAGGCAGGCATAGCCTTGAATGCATGAGGATCTCTGGTCTGGTCACAGCATACTATAGAGTGTGGGTGTCCAGGCTACTGCGCCATCAGGATGTAGGTTTTTCTGGAGGTAAATAGGATTAGTAGATTGGAATCATACCACTAAACTGGTGCTGAAAACACCACTTGTTTTTCTCCCATCCCAAAGGGGTTATGCTTTTCTAATTTAAATTTTTTCTAATTTAAAATTAATCACTTGTCTAGATTATTTCCATCTTTTCCACCAGACTTTAGCAAAAGAATACCATCAGGGTTTTTTCTGTTAGAGGAGTGGTTTCATGCCCACACCACAAGGATAGGATACAAGTAGTGATGGGTAGGCATGTGCTGCCTATACATATTAGACTATACAGCTTTTCAGGAGCCCTGCTGTCCCCCCGGGGGTGTGTGTGTAGCAGTAGCTGTGTCAGCTGCCGGTTTTTGCTACTTGTGAGCCCAAGACTGTTTCAGCAGAGTTTCCATAATTCTTGCAAAGCTCCAGAAGTCATGTTTTGGGGATATTAACTGGCAAATAGCTTTTTACCAGAAACCATGAATACTAACTAGTAGATTTGTGATACAAATTCTGAAAATACCTCCTTCCAAGAGACTTTTTGAAAGCTCGCTTCTTGAAAGCTAATAGAAAGGTTGCATGTTGCGAGAGTTTTATTACCCACTCCAAGATTATCAACACGTTGGGCTCCAGGAGGTAATTTCTTTTCTTCACTTCAACTGCATGTTTAGCTATAATATTCTTTTAGGATCTGACATGAAAGGTGGGTTTCTGCTTTACAGAGAATAATGTGTGAGGGCATGGCCAAAGTAGGGATAGCCTTTGGCTATTAAAACAAAATATACTTAGAACGTTTGTTTGGCTTTCCTTGTATGCTATATACAATAGCTTTCTCAGTGTATGTAACCTGAAGGGGCTTTCCTACATCATGCTGGCTACTGTTTTGATTCAGAAGGAATAGAAACATCAACACGCCTTCTAATTTCCTCTGCTCTGTTTTTTTTTTTTAAAACGTAATTAGCTTACTAAGCAGTAAAAGTCAAGGTCATTAGCAGCAACTCCTTTCTTTGTCTCGACATGTTAGCTACCTGCTTTTCCTTCAAACTTCTCCTTAAAATCCAGATCATTTTTAAAGTTTAGGGACCATAGGAACATGTTCAAATTGGTGTTTCTCTTCCTAGTTTCTTCATCGTGCTCCTTTTGAGTGCAGAGAGGCTCAGGTGCCAGTTACTTCTGTGCCAACTGCTTCAGTGTCATCTACTTCTGACCCTTGATACTGTTCCTTGTGTGTAAAGAGGAAAATACAGGGTAGGTTTTGTAAAGAGCTCAGAGGAACGGGAGTGATAACTCCAGGAGTCTCACTGAATGAGGTCAATGAGTAATTAGGTAATGGAAATATATGAGAAACACCTGGAAAATGAACACCTGTGTGATTTGAACCTCTGTTGTGTCAAACAGAATTTGTCAAATAAAGGGTGAGATTAGTTCATAATATATATGAAAGTGGCACCACTGGACCCAATATTAACTACATGGTGATTTGATTACAGGAGTAAGCAGGTTTTTTCTATCTGATTTCATTCCCTGATCCCTGTGCAACTGCACTCTGCTTTTGGAGGAAAGGATTTTGTTTCCAAGCAGTTTTCTCTTTCTACATATACTTGTAATTGCTTTTCCTTTCACAAGCGAAAAAATGCCTGAAAGATTAGAGACAAAGTACCAGTTAGGGCTTGTCAAATACCTCTTCCATTCTGTCAGATGCTTTATGAACTAAGCTATCTATGTAGCTGAATTAATTTTCATTATAAACACAGCAGTTGTGTTTATCTGGGAAATACTGTGGTTAAAAATGACTCATGTATACCTTATAGAACTATTCCACAATAAACATTTATTTTGCCTATAAGATAAATCCTAAAGGCAAGGTTTTTTCAGCTCCGCTTCGGTGTCTGGCTAGAATTTCAGACAGATTGTCTATTTCAAAATCAAAACAAACCATTTGAGGCCTACATTTTTAGAATACTTCTTTCTTGATAAGCAACCACCTTGTAATGGAGTCTCTGGACTCTTAGGCATTGTCTGTTCTGTGTAAGGTTGAAATTAGCACCTCAAAGTTGATTTTTCTCTTTTCTTTTTTCAAACCAAATAATAGTAGAAACAATTGCATCTTTGATCTATATTACAAACATTTTCTGAAAAATGCCATATTTGTATAATTAAACTGAGGAGTTCCTTGGCATGGTATATTAGGGGACAAAAGGATATATTATATGCCTTTTCTTCTTATTTTTAATTACTCTGCATAGTACTGTCTGTATGCTATAAATGAAGGATTGCCTACTTAGTTTCTTTTATAGAACTTAAGTGCAAGTACGCAATTCCTCAGAAAAATATATTTTAAAAAAAAGTCTAAATTTGAAGCTTGGGGTATGATTTTTTTCTTTTGAAAGGGATTCAATTTGATGCATAACAGTATTATAGTTGTCACCAGTAAGGTCTGAACCTTGCTGTCTTGCTTCATCACTCACCTTTGATACATAAGTTCAGAGTGTCTATCACTATATATTTATGGATTATTTTTTTTTTAGCGTCTAAGGCTTTTATGCTATATTAGGTTTTATTCTATATTATAAAAGCATACATTGTCTTGCATTGAAAACTATGGTGACTGTTAATTCATGCTCTTATCTATGCAAAACACTGATTTTACAAGTAATGTTAATTTTGTACATGTAGGAAACACAATTAGACTCTTCGTAACTATCATCTTTTTTTTTTCCCCATGACAAATACAGTGCAGATTTACAGCATTGTTTTACTGACTGATAAAAGCAAATATTTTCCTAGGAATTGTATCTTTTCCTTGCAGCTTCTGTCCTTGTTCTTTAATATCATTTGACAAATTAAAGTAACACTTCAGTTTCATTAGGCAAATTATATAATCAGCAAAGCTCCAGAGTTAGAACCACATGCAACTGTGCTGAAGTTCTGTAGTACCTTTCACCTAGAAGAAGGTCAAGGCTAGGAGTTCTGCCGGAGCTTAAACATGATGCGTAAGAAGGCTTTTCCAAAAACTGGGATGGGAATCTCCCCGGGAATCGCAATGTGAGGGAGGGAGAGGTAGGCTGGAAATAATGTAAGTAGGTGTCCATACATATGCTTTCTTAGCTAATGGATTAAACAAAGAAAATTGATAATAAGTGATTTGGAAAGCAAGCATATAGATGTAATTTGCTGTTGACATTTAAGGCATAAATGCAGAAATAGTGACACTGTAATAGAAATCTGAAGGCCCTTTGACTATGTTTCCTTTAGCCTTTTAAAGTTGCTTCCTTGTCTTGCAAGAGCTGAGAGGGGCACTGCTGTTGTGAAAGAACTACTGGTGGAGCTGAAGGAGGTGGTGAGAGGAGGGGGCTGTTCTCTGTCTTTGATGTGGGCAGTGTCTGGTTGATCTCTGCAGAGCTGCTGTAAGCGCTACAACTGCAGCCCTTCCTTCTGCAGATCTAGCTGAGATGTCGGTGAATCTCTTGCAAGGAAAAGAGTAGGAGTGACTGACTATTCACCTCCTCTGAATGCATGTTGTGTGCAGCAGTTGATAGCACTCCTTGTCCATAATGTCGAATCTTGTAATAGCTTCTTGATACTACAGTTAATTTTTTCCTATGAATTATGTAGGGAAACTGTCATACACTTTTTTTTTTATTAGAACAGTTTTCATGTTTTAACTTTTCCATCAAAAAATAAATACTTTACTGGAGTATCTGGATAAAACTGCTTTTCAGACTCCCCAGACATGTAGTTTTATTCCAGCAGTAGCAAAAGGACATGTACTTTTTTTCTTCTTCACAGATTTGCAGAATGCAGATATCAGGCAGATATATGATAATGAGTTTCAGTAGTCTGACTCCAACATTGCTGATAGTTTGGTACAATTAAGTCAAATCTAATCTTAAAATAGGCCTAAATCCTGAATAAATATAGCATTAGGCTTGCAATGAGTAATTCCTGCTTTTCAAAAACAGTAATTGAATGCACAAATATTAAAGGCAAACCACATGAGGCCCCAGTACATCAGATTTCTAATCTACTTAACAGGATCATTTTATATGGCTAGATTCAATTAAAAAGATAAATACATTCAGTTTTCTCAGTGGAGAACCTGTACATACTTTGTATTCAATCGAACTCATAGGATGTAATTTTAAGCATCCACTGTGGCAGTGATTTGAATTTTTTTTAACCCTCCCCAAAATGACTTTATTGCATTAATAGGGGTTCTGGAAGGTCTGGTGAATCTTGCCGAGGCAGTCTGACACTTTGCTCTCTAGGTGTCTGACCTCCTCTTTCTTACCATCCTCTGGCAGGGCAGAAGGGGAAATTGTGTGCTTCTGCCTCTCCTCCCTAGTCCCCCGGCTGCCCTGCTCACTTAAGCTGCTGGTGAAGGGCTGGGAAGGTGGGCTTGGCCATGTCCTATAGAGCAGCAGCTGCAAGGGCCTCCAGAGCTCATTGGTCCATGTCCAGAAACTCATAGGGAATATTTGCTTGTAATGACCTGTCTCTAGGAAATGGCACTTCAGTGAGATTTGAGTAAAGGAGATGGTAAGAAGATGCCCAAAATCTCTCATACAGAATTTACAGGTTGTTTGTCTGATCTGGGTTGAGTCTTTGCCCTCAACTGGAAACTTGTCTGCAAAGTTTCCATATGATTACCTATTCAGCTATAATGTCTGAACAGAGTTAGGCCATGCTATTAAGTCATCCAGGACTGCAGATACTAAGGCACTGAGGAACTATTTAACATGATGGCATTATTAGACTGCAGCTTTGTCTGGACTCTTTATTAGGATTGGGTTAAGTGATACTGTATTGCTAAAGCCAGAAGCTAGGTGATTGAGCGAAATTTCATAAGAAGGTTGTAACTCATGCAAGAAACTAACTTCCATAGTCTGTTTTATTACCCTGTTTTCTATCAGCATAGAAAAAACTGACCAGAAAAGTTTGCTGTAAATCTCAGTTTAAATTTTGTGCGTGGTTTATAAATGTCATTGTGACCAAGGCTCTTTATTTTCCACTTAATCAACTACCACTTCCATGGGCCAGTTGCATTTCAGCAAACATCCCTTCAGTGTAATGTGACACACCCAGTGCATTTGCACAATGCGTGCTTGAAGAAAGCCCTGATCTTTTTACATCTGAGGACAATGATTCAAGTGTTTAAAATTATCTGAATGTTCTGCATATCAATTCAGCATTGTTGTAATGCCTGGGTCTTTCTAAATGTGAAATTAGTAGATTTAGGACCCAGAGCTCCCCTGGAGTGTCCCCATAGATAGATTGTAGGTCACAATAACATGAGACAACCTAATTACCATAGCCATTGAAGGGAGTGAATGCACAGTAGGCACTGGATTATGAATGCTCAATTCCAAGGAATCCATTCCCTAAATGCTGCTGGGCTGGGTCCTTCACAGGCATGTAGGGTTTTTTATCTGTTTGGTCACAAATTTGTTCTACAACCGTTGTGACAATATTATTACTTAAAAGTACCTGCAAAGCTGTGAGAGATTAATCAGCAAATACAAAATGTATTTATGTAAATGCATTTTTTTTTTTTCCTTTTCATGCTGAAACTAGGGAAGGGAAGCTGGTGATTCTAGTTTGGATTGTTATGCATATGACTCCTATGTCCCTTTTATGTTTGTTTTTGTAGTTTTCATATGACCTTGCGGATGTGAGGATGGTCCCGATTAGAAGCCCAGCAAAACTTGAGCTCAGATTTTAACACTATAGCTGAATTTTTATTTTTTTTTTAGTTGTTTTTATGAAAACGCTGTCTCCATCTTTAAGAAAACTGAGATCCTGCTTCAAGCTGGGGGACAGGCACCTTTCTGTCTTCAGAAATGGTAACCCAGGCTGAGGTAGAGAACTGGAGTTCTGGAGTTCAATACAGTTGCTCTCTAGAAATATTGCTGTGCTCTGTGTTTATGGTCTGTATTACTCCTTTCTAAACCTGGACATAACAACCATCTTACTCTCCAATGATAGCTGATGTTACAATGCTTATTTTTCTCTTTATTTTAAAGTTTAAAAATTTAGAAACTTATGGGCAGGTTCTGCAGGCAGCGCCCAGGTCAGCTGGTACACATCCTTTCTCCAATACTATCCAGGCTTTGCTCTTGTCATACCATGAGCTTGCATGTCAGCACTTAGCTTCAGAAGCACCAATTTAGCTTATGTCATCTGGGAAGAGGTTTAAGTGGAAGGAAAATAAAGCAGGTTTTGTGTAGCACTGTATTGTGTGAGTTTCAGTAGAAAACGTTTTTCCCATGTACATGAGGCCCTAATGAGTTGAAATGTAAGTCCCCATCCACACTTGCACCCCATAGCTCCTAGGACTTAGGTAGGCAAGGCAGATGATGCTCTTTATGAAAAACTAGGTACATTGGAAGCTTTCTAAATTTATTTAGTTGCAGAAGCAACTGAGACAAGAAGCTGGAACTGCTAGTTTTGTCATGTTGTCTGCCACTTTGCCCCTTTCCAAGACTACTCTGAAATAGTTACACAAGGGTTGGTGTCAGCACCTGCAGTTCCATGGGTCACAAAATAGTAACAGCCCTGAACACCAAAATTTGGTTCCAAATACTACAGTTTAGGGTTGTGCCTTGCTTAGCTTCTACAGGGGAGGTTTAGATTGGATATTAGGAAACATTTCTTCACTGAAAGGGGTTATCAAGCATTGGAATAAGCTGCCCAGGGAAGTGGTTGAGGCACCATCCCTGGAGGTGTTCAAAAGATGGATAGACATGGTCCTCAGGAATATGGTTTAGTAATTTTTAGTTCCTATTTCTTGTTTACTTTTTTGTCAGAGTTAGGTTGATGGTAGGACTAGATGATCTTTAAGGTTCCTACCAACCTAGATGATTCTATGATTTTACAGCAGGGCAAGGGCAGCCTACCTACAGTTACCAAATGGAAACCGTCACTTTGTACTTAGTGTACGCTTTGGGAGCGGAAGTTATGCGTAGAATTTAAGTGAATTGGGGGTGTCACACTTCTGCTAGCTCCCAAATACTTTTTATGGCAAAGCTTAGAGAATTTTAAAGGATGACTTGCTCCAACTCAAAGGAATTGATGAAGGAAAAATATCTGTGGGTTGTTTTGTTGTTTTTTTTTAATATGATTTTGCTTTTAGAAAACCACACCCTAGTAAATTAAAGAACGTACTTGTCAAGCAGTGAAAAAATTCTTTCCAGTGCTGTTTTTAAAAATAATAATCTGATTTATTAGTAAGTAGTATTTGAACTTGTAGTATTGTCATTTTGGTGTGGACAGTCTTCAGATTCATGATTTTGCTACAGTAAGAATTTATTTATTTATTTAACAATACACTCCACAGATATAGTATAACACTGTAGAGATGGTTTATCTTCAATATATACAGGTGCTTAAATATGCAGACAGACACAAAGTACATTTTACAAAGTGCCTGAGTGAGCATCTAACTTTGATTTTAAGTTTAGCTTGTTTTCAGTGATAATTAAGCTCTTTGCCTGCATCAGTCCCAAAGAGAATCTCCAAAGAATGTATCTGCCTATTTAGACACATGAGGATCTTTTTTTTTTTTTCTGTTTTCTTGATCTCGGAGGTCCCTTCCAACCACTAAGATTCTGTGAAAATGCCTTTTTTTCCTGAGGACCCATCTTCACAAGGAAGCAGGGCTGTTGCTGATGGTGTGTTTAACCATGAGTCTCCTTGAGCTGATTTTAAAATGTAGCTACACAGGTTGTGGCAAGAGTACTAGAAATAGTTTTGTTTCATTACAAAAAGTTTCCCACGCCAACTACACTTAATGTTTCATATTTGTGTGATAAAAATGCCAATTCCTCAAACCAGGAAACTAGGTTTTAAAAAAATAATTAAAAAATAAAAAAGATATATTTCAGGACTTTGAGGAGGATTTCTGTATTTCTGGGGCTGCTGAGCTGCACTAACTGCATCTGGTCTGTAAGGCTGGGAGGATACTGGGTGCAGGAATGGGGTGGGAATATTTTCGTCTTGAAGTCACCACTTTGGGTCCTGCCTGGGACAGGCAGGGGTGCCTCTGCATCAGCAGCTGAGGGCCTGAGCTGGGTTTTTGTGAGATGGACCACCTCCTGCTCAGCCCCAGCCCGTGGGACAAAGCTGTAATTATTTGGTGGAGATTTAATGGTACATTATGAAATGAAAGTCGTGGAGGCCTGCATGGCTATAGTCTTTGCTTTCACTGCATGTTAACCACGGGGTGAGTAATTGAATGCTCATCCATGTGTGATCGTCTGTGCTACCGCAAGCTCATTATCAGCATTAGTGTGCTGAAGTCACCCGAGTCTCTGTAATGATGCTGTATGTGGCCACCACAAGAACTGCTGCTGTCTTTGTCCTTGTCCAAGACGCCAGCCAACAGTTCCCAGGAGCTGTTGGAAAATCTCAATTGAAAGAATTATTACAATTCCTTTCTGTGCTGGTAAAGCTGCATGCTAGAATCTAAGCTCTGCCAAGAAATTTGCATGCTTGCATGGCCAAGTAGCTGCCTGCTGGTCAGATGCTGTGGCATTTTATTTTATTGTATTTTATTGTAGCGTGAGGGATGGGTACAGCTGGATAAGTGCTGTATACAGTGGGACTATAGAGAAAGACCAGGGGAATAAAAAGCAGAGTACTTCATGTGAGATCTCAGGTCTGTGCAAAAGTGGTGCTTGGGTGCTTCATGGTGTATCATGACATTGGTAGCTACCTGGTTACTCCACTTTCTTCAGGGTTTTCCCTGAAGCTCTGAGAGCTGTATCTGCTTTGCCACATGGTACTAGCAAGGGTGTGTAATGGGCGAGTACACCTAGTATCAATAGTGCAAACCAGCAATGAGGACAAAATAAGGATGTGGTATGATAGGGCTGCCATGGTGGGAAGAGCCTCTCCCTCCTCTGTGAGGACAGGTTGTGCTGAAGGTGCCCTTGGGAGTTAAGAAAAGCTTTTAGTGACATTTTCCATTGTGTTCTTGATCTCTGTAAAACCCGGCTATATCTGCTAATGCACCACTCTTGGTGATCAACGATTTCTGAGAAGAGATCAACTGATCTGCTTCTCTGAGCAGTTTCTCAGATGTCCCTGTTGCGTCATCCCTCTGATGTTGGAGATCCCACGACACAGTTCCTGTGACATAAGTTTCCTGCCAGTGGCATTTGTGTCCTTGTGGCCTGAGCCGCTCCTTAAAGAGGCTGTTCAGCTCTCCGGGAAGGACCCATACACATATCCTGCTAAATGCTGTATAGGGAGGAGGGAGCAACTTCACAGTTTGACCGTGAATTGGACATTCAGGACATGTCCCCTTCTGCTGTCTGGGGGAGCACTAGCTGCTGAAAGTGGATTGATCAGCATCAAAGGTGAATGAGAGGATGGAGAAGACAGAACAACTTTTTTTACATCTTTATTTGGAGAGAAGGGGAAAACAAATGTTAGCAACTATTTCAGGCAGTTTTTTTGGATAAATGACAAAGCATTTTGGTATGCAGGAAACAACTGCTTCCCCTCTAGAGTTTTTGGGCACTTGAAAGGAAACAAGGCAACTTCAAACCTCTAAAGAGTGAAACAATTTCAAAGACTGATTATTCTCCCTGTGAAGCTTTTTAAGAGCTGCTCTTGTATCAGACAGAATGATAATCCTTCTACATCCAGTAATACTATTGCGTTTGGTTTGCAAGAGTTTACCTCCATGTGGCAGTGGACTGCACTGGAGTTCTATAAATTTGATATCTGCTATATAATATTCCATTACATATGGCATATTCCATGTAATTCAGTCCCCCAACTATCTAATAAAGTGGCAAAATAATAAAGAATATTCATTGCAGAGTTTCATGAGGAGACTTCAAACTCTGCTTATGCTGCAGAAAACAAGGAAATGTCATCATTTTTCAGAACATTGTTTTTCTGTTTTACAAACAATAGAGCCTTTTCCCCTAAATCTTTATTATGTTGAGGGGTTTGGTTATTTGTCTGTTGGTTTACAAGGACCTGTGCCTTAGCTGCATGTCTAGTGCATGTCTAATATGGTGCTTGTAGTTAGGTGCAGGTTCTCGCAGCCAGAGTGCTGTGTCCATGCAATCCCTTTCTGACCTCAGAGGAGGGCTGTGCAAACTCAGGGAGGAGGTCTGTTGTCTTGTGCTTTGTAAGTCAACAGGTCAGGGACTTCTGTAATGCAGAAAGGAGGGTCAGCAAGTATCAGATATGAAGTTGTATTTATCAAGTAGGATTGGAGGACAGAGAGAGGTGCAAAAACCTAAGGCATTTGTTAGTGAGTAAGGTACTGCTGTGCAATTCCCTTTATATGTTACAGGATAGCTTGAACAGCAACAAAAATCACTTCGTTAAATCCTCAGACTGCCTAATCCTATGTCTTGCTATGGCTGTAATACTGAGCTTGCTAAATCAGCAGGAATTGTATGCCTGAACCGGGGAGCTCCTGCACTGGAATTGAGGGTTGGAGGGGCAGCCAGAAATAGACCCATTTGGAGGCTGAGTTTGGGCTTCTAAAGAAGTTGAAGCAGAGGCATTCGGTTTCACTCCTGTATGTATTAATAGCTGGCTGGTGCTGTGCAGCACAGTTTGCCCGCGCAGCCCAGGGCCGGCAGGGATTGCCTTTCCCACCTGTTGGTGCGGCAGCTGTGGGGACAGAGTGCCCAATTCCCATGGGTTCTCCTTCCCCAGCTGGTGTAGGGCAGGGCCCCCAGCAACAGGGAGGGAGATTTGAGAAAAAGCAGCCCTTTTTTGCTTTGATTTTTCAGGCATCGAGGCTGCTTGGCTCTCCTTTTCCCTTATCCCCTTCTCCCTCCCGACTTTGCAGACCGTGAAGTTGGCCTTTGAATAGTTCCTGTCCCACTGCTCTCCTCCTGACTCCCAGTACTCAGGGGGTATGTGGTGAACAGCCCCAGAGGTGCCTCCCTCATGTTTTGCACCGGATCTAGAGCAGAGTACCAGGTATTTTGTTTTTCACGTGCACTGCTGTTGGTTTGGATGAAAGTCATTGGGGGGTGCATTGGGCACCCTGGCCCAAAGGCACACAGTGGGGAAGGCCAGCAACGTGCTATTGGTGTGTGCTGAAAGTGCTGGGGTGAACGCTGAGAGGAGCACAGTTACCCAGGGGACACCTGCAGCAAAGCAGAGTGGGTGCCTGCTCCTGGGTCCGGCCCACTCAGGGGCGAGAGGTGTTGAGAAGCTGGAAGACGGTCTGCAGCCTCCTGGGGTCTGCCACCCCAGAGAGACACATAAGGAAGAAACCTTTAGTTATACTAGTGAAAGAAATTACACACACACACCCCCAGTAATTACAAAAGTGAAAGAAGAGAAAAGCAAGAGCTGGTGGTCCCCTTGGGAAGGAGTGTTTGTGTGGGAGGATGCAGAGCAGCTGCTGGGAAGAGGTTTCCTATGTGAGGTGGGGCATGGATTGCCCAAGGCTGTAAATAGGACGGGTGAAAACACCTGAAAACCCTGTTGTCTTCTCACTTTGCTATGAGAAATGGACTTCCCACTGCCTGTAATCAGGGGGTGGTGGCTGTAAATGGATGCCAACTAGGAAGCACAGGGAGGAGGAATGGCTGCATGTCATCTCCCCTCTCACTTCTCCGGTGAGTGCCAACCGGTGTCATAACTGTTTTTCACATATCCTGATCAATTTATTTCAGGTGTTTTCTTAGACAAGACTGGAGAGTGTTCCTTTTTTGAGCCTACTCACGCAAAGAAGGTCTGAGGTGGTCTGCAGACTTGTTTCTAGACTGGTGGGCTGTTGGTGTGTTTTGTTTAACTTACATTTGTGATTTTCAGTGTTTTAAGTATTAAGAGTCTGAGAATAAACAGAATGGAAATGAGCTCCAGTGCGTTAGCATTAGCTTTAGCTTCTGGAGTGGGAAAAAGATGTCTAATTTAAACAAAATTTTAACTCGGCAAACAACTAAAACTTCTGAGAAATCTCTTTCTTATGACCAGGGAATCTAAGCCTGCCACTCTGGTATTTCTGAGATTAAAATTCAGGATAAGATTAAAATAAATACTCCAGACTTTCTCCATATGTCCTAAGGACAATTTTAAAAAGCCTTTTCATGCTGCTACTTGAGCCATTCAGTAACAAAGTTCCTGTGTACTGTTTTGGGAATGGCATAGTCCCACATTTTTGCCAGAGATGATCTTTGTCAGGTGCTTCCAGACAAATTTGTTTTGCACTCCATACCTTTGTGCAGGCCAGATAAGAAATCATCCCATTCAACCTCAGGAATTTCAGGAAATAAATTACAAAGGAAAAAAATAAAATAAAAAGTTCTGTTGAAAACCATGAAAAGGGTTTGGGATCATGGGTATCTCCTGGTATGTATTGCTGAGATCTGAGGACTATGACAAACTCCAGTAAATAATTGCAGTTTATTTTTCCCTACTTTTCTAGCACAAAATAGATATGTTCTCAAACAATAGTGTAGCATAGCAACTTCTCATTCAAACTGAAAATTATAGGGAAAGTGGCTTGAAAATTGTACCAAAATGGATTTCTTTTCAAAGTAAACTGTAGAGCTCTCCTTTTCAAATTGTGCTCTGGTGAAATTTACTTCAGGGTTGCCTTTCTCTATGTTTCATTTACTTAATTTTTAAGTTAGATCACTGAAATGCCATATACATCACAAGAGTACTGCACATTTTTCACATATTTTCGCTCAAAACCTGTCACTATTTCTGTAAAACAGATGGCGATGAGCTCATAATAATACTGAGACAAATCTTTCTTTCTGTTAATTCTTCTCGTGGATTATATGATGTGGTTTAGAGATGAGATGCATCATGACAGTTCATTTGTTTCTGCTCTGCATATGAAATTCAAAACTTACAAAAGTGCCTAAAAGCCACCTTCACAGGATAGAAAAATTGTAGAACTAGAGCTATGTGTATCACCCTGAAATTGGGTCTTTGGTTTCTTCCTTTTGTGAAGACTCATCCAAGGTTAAATAGAAGATGAAAGCAGTATTAGGCTCTGTGTAAAGATGGTAAAACTTGCCAGGTACCCGCAACTACCATCTAAAAAGCTGAGTTATCAGAGTAGTGAGGAGGAAAGGAGGACAAGATACAAAAGAAAACACATCCTCCCAGAAAGAACAGGCCTGTGGATGCAAAACTGTCTATGCATTTTAATATGGCCATAGGAAAAGCTCTGGTATGTCAAATACAGCAGAAAGAAGAGCTTGCTGCTGCCTGCTAGAAAACAGTGGGGTTTGTTCCTCTTTTGAATAAGTTGTGGGTCATGATAAGGCATATTATTTGGGGGAGGGAAAAATCTTTCTCAGTGTGTTGCAGTCTCCTTTGCTGGAAGAAGGGTGGAGTAGAAGGGGTGGCTTCTATGGTGCCACCAACGTCACCGAGCAGGTAAACCAGAAGCTTGTACCTGCTATATCTCCTAGTTGAAATGTCCCAAGGTTTAATGCATTTGCATCAGAGAAGTTAGGCTGAGCACTGGGTACAACTTCTTTCATTCCCTTCTAGTCTCTGTCTCCTCACCCCTGTGGAGGGAGAGGTCATTATACAGTATTTGGGCTAGTGAGGGTGCTGCATGGACAGATTCACTTCCCTTGATCTAACCTAGATATCCCAGCACAGTCCTGCACTGGGCAGGAAAGACATATTTGTGTAAGTAACTGAAATATGTGAGTATCATACTGGAAGTTGATCCAGTATGACTAGAAGTTTATCATAGCTTAATACTAGACTAATTTTTATTGTTACTGTTGCTAAATAATGGCAGTCATATATATAGGTGGGCTAAAATCAGTTTGAATTAACATTTTGATTTCAGTACATTTTTAAGAAGCTGTTAGAGTTTAAGTAATTATGTAACAGGTTGACCTTTCATGATGGATTTGAGGATGGACTCCAGGGGATAAATCACACCTTTATTAGAAAGCAACTCAAAGAAAAGGAAAGCTTCAGTCTAAGGGTCAGTTTTTTACTTCTTAACCTGTGAGGGAAAACTTAATATAACTTTAAATATTTTGTTTTGGAAATAACTTATAACATACTCCTGGGAGACTTGCATTTGGACAGTTAAAGCCTAAAAGGCAAAAATAGAAATGAACGCAAATGTAACAATTGCAGGAGTTGCTCATGTGGAGTCTTATCGCAGGCAATGGCTGTCGAGTTAAGGCTTTAGGGCATCTTAGAAAAAAAGACAATGTATCAGTTCTAAAATCACCTCAAATGAATCGTTCACTACAACTGAATGCATTGTAGTGAGTTTCAACTTTGTTCAACTGAATTGAAACAAAGGACCTAACTTCTGATTTCTGTTGCTGATATCATATATAGCCCTATTTCACATCAATCAGAACAGTGTGCCACTTTATACTTTGCAATTCAGTTTTATGACACTTGAAAACTTTTTTCTATTTTCTGCCTTGCAAAATTATAAAAATGTTTTATTTGTTATAGCTCTAGTTCTAGCTGCAGGTGAAATAATGCCCCTTAGGCTAAGAGCAAGGATGAGATGCAATTTCTGAAAAGGTTCTTGTTTTACAGTGGCATTTGGGGTGTTCACAGTATTTCTGTGTGTTCAGGATAAAAAAGTGAGGAAAGAACAAGCCAAGATCACTTTTCACAGCAGAAGTTTTTTGTATAATCTATAACTTCTTAGCTTTGCCTTCCAAGTGCAAGATAGATACTTTTAAAAGCTCTTCAAGTGTGACACATTGATGTGACTTTCAAATGAAGTTATGGAAACCCAGGGACAATCATTCAGACACTCTTCTAGAGAGACCAGTTGACAATTAAAAATGCAAAAATGTTGTACTCCTGTAAATCCAAAATCAATCAGACAACAGAAGTCAGTAGTGTCAAATTAAAGAGACAGAAGGATGGATTGGCTTCTGATCGAGTTGTTGTTCCATAAGGATAAGTATAGGCAGCTGTTTTAATTGTAAAATAATGTGCCATCACTTACAGGTTACTATTTGAAGGGGTTTCATTGTAATGTCTGTTCTGAATGACAGTCATGATATAATTTTACACTACATTTTCAGAGGCCTAAGTATCTGCAGTTGCAGTGGGACAGTGGGGAACTGGGGCCTTTCATCCTTAGGTGATAAGCATATGTGGTTCCTGCACTCTTCTGCCCTGAGGAGGAGCCTGCATAGTTCAAGTATCAAAGGGCCAGTGCTCTGCTCTGTTCACAGGAGGTCATTCTGAGCCTTACTTGTGTCTAGAGTAATAACGGATGTTAAGAAAATAAAGATTAAATATACATACGTGGGCAAAAGAAATATAGTGGCATAAACTAAAGCCCCACTGAAAAGGCTTTAAAGCCCTAATTTCTGGTTTCCTGCTCATCACCCTGGCCGCAGGCTGTGTCCCACAGTTGCAGAGTGGCAGTTACATCACGAGGACCACAAAAGTTGACAGCAGAGTGGCAGTGCTGTGCTGGCTGGGGTGTCCACATGTGATGACGCTGAGCATCCGCTTTGCATGGTTTCACAACAGATACTTGTTTTTTGGGAAAGAGCTGCTGGGAGGGAAGGGAGATGCAATCATATGTTTTCTGTGTTAATGTATGTACTGCTGAAAAGATATGGTGGATGCTGGCCAGGAGTTGAGATTGCGTCCACATCATTCAGTCTGTCAAACTACTTCTCTGAAAAGGGCATTTCAGACTATGTCACCCAGAAGTCAGGCATTGTCAGGCATCCACAGGCTGTGTGTGAGACCTCTGCAGATCTCATTTTGACACGTTTGTTTTAAATAAGAAAGTGAGTAAATTCCTATATTTAGCAGTTGACTAGGCCCTCTGTTTTCCATGTGTTTATTCATATGCCTAATTATATTCCAATGGTTACTTCCTTTACAATTATTGGAAGTACTCATGTGATAAAGTTAGCATATGTGCATCTTCAAGAGTAAGGCTTAAATATAATTAAATTCTTCATTTCTCTTCCCAACTGTTCCCTCATTATTCAAGCTAAGTAATATAAATGAGTAGGAAAACAAAAAGTTTTATAACAACTTTATAGAACAGGAAAAGGAAAAGTGGGGGGGTGAAGGGGGAAGGAGGAGAAGGGAAACTTAGCTGCTGACCCAAAAACCTATGACCATAGTGCTGTCACTGCCAGGGTTTCGTTCTTTCCAAATGTGCCTTTTCTGATTCTGACAAATACAAATCCTGAAACAGGTTTTAGAAAACCAGGGTGGTTGTATTTTCCCTAAAAATAAGAGATATGTTATTTTTTTTTTTAGAAGTTCTAGAACTGCTTTTTCAGGGAAATACATTCTTTGCAGCCACTAGTGCAAAAAAATGCTTTTTAAAGTACTTTGTTGCCTCTGTCCTAGCTCATCTTGCTATTCCTTAGAAACATATAAGCATTGTCTCTGTTTAGATCACTATTCGCTAGTAGTTTGCGGAAAAAACTTCAGTTAAATCTACATTTCTGAGCTACAGATTTTAAAATAAAGTTATTTTTTTATACCTTTGATCAATGAACTTCCATTCTGCATTATGTATTTTTGAGTGCTATAAAGTTTAAAAGGGTCAAACACACAGTGTGTGGAAAAGCAGTAAGCTGCAAATGAATAGAACTGTGCTGGTTAAAGTATGGATTCTCATTCTGTTGAATGCAGTTTCTGAATGTTATGGATTATGTTGGTTATTATGGATTAAAATGAGAAGTATGTTGACTAGATAATACCACAGTGGAACTTCAATGTGCTAGCCTTTTTGGTGCAAGGGAAATACCTGCCTTGTCTCAGAAAAAGCATCTGTCTGCTTATGTAGAGACTAACAATCTGTGCTGAGAACCCCCTTCTGTTGTGGTGACAGAGGTTGATCCATTGGGAAGTTATTGCTCAACCAGGAGTCTGCAGTCATCTACACAGTTTGTAAGTATGATAATATGGAACTGCCGAGAATTTTATAGCTATGAATGTGCATTCATATAAATATCACCTGAGGTTATGTCTCTCTAATGAAGGCATGTGGAGACAAGGTGCACAAATATTTAGGTGTTGGCTTACTGTAGTCATGCAGCTTCTTTAACATGAGAGACACATATCTTTTCATAAAATATTTTATAAGTGCTTTTCTTCTGGGGGCCTATGTGAATAAGAAAAAAAAAAAGTGCGTGCCCAGGAGTAGCCCAATTTCTTGCCATGAAATAGGAGATGAGAAGACAGTAGAGCTGAGCTATGAAAAACTATGGAGTACTAGAGAATTTGTGTTTCTTGAAAAATTACTCCTTTTTACTGATGTAATTTCTGGAAGATGAGCAGGGACCCAAGGAAATTAAAGAGATTTTCATGGATTCCTGCGTTCTAAGAGGATTTTGATGCTGCTAGTTGAATTGTAACAATGAGGCAGTTGCTACCAGCAGCCTGCTTCCAAAGCGTAGATGTATTTGTCATTATTTATACTAGGGAGACTTACAGCCTCGCTGGTAATTTGGGGGGTGAGGGGAGAAAAAGATATTTGTAGCCTTCTGAAGGGCAGGTGTGACTTCTTATGTTCAGTCCTTGAGGTCACAACTTGATAAGACTGGGGATAAGGAACATATAGCAGCCTGCTGTTTTTAGGCTCTGGTTTGGCAATTATAATGCATGCAGTGTGCATGTTCGAACAGCGCTTAAGTGCATAATTGTGATCATGGAAGTAAAGATTCTCTGCGTGTGTGTTCATCCTGTTTGCTCAGTGCATCATCAGTTGATTCAGTATTTCCCCGAGTGTGAGTTTTATATGGATTTACTGTTCTTGAGATTGGAAGAAGTGCTTGTATGAAATTGCTGAACTCCCCTAAAATGGAATTTTAACTGTCATGGTACCAGAGGAATCATGTGGGAGCACATTTGAGAACAGTTTGAAATAGGTTGCTTGGGAGAATTACAGAAACTAAGCTGATTTTTAAGCCAAGAACATGGTAGGAGTTGTAATGAGAACACTATTAGTGGACACATGGAAAATATGGAGTTTACAAAGGGACATCGCACTTCTTGGAATTCTTTCAAGCAGGCAATGACCCTGTAGATAAAAAGAGGAGTCAGTTGTCACAACTTCCTTGTGTTTTTCAAGTTGCTTTGAGAACTTAAGAGAAGATTCTTTTGTAGTTTAAGAGCTGGCTGAAGAAAAGGAAGAAAATGGGAGGAATATGTATTTTTCACAGAGAGAGATCCCAGAGGGATCTATGCTGTTTGCCATGTTTAAAGACCTAAGAAGGGATGTGAATATTAGGGAGGTGGTGTTTGCTGCCTCTATAAAATTATTTGTGGGTCAAAACTAAAGCTGGCTGTAAAGAAAAGTTTTGCTATATAAATGACTGAGAAATAAAATAGCAAGACTAAGGTCTGTACTGTACAAAGCAATATGCTTGAACTAAAAAATGGACTCTGTTTGTTCTGTTTGAGATCTTGGTCTTCCTGTGGTAAGTTTGCTGTCATCTCAGTGTTTAGTAGCAGTCAAAAAAAGAATTTGAAAATTAGGAATTACAAATGGAATACCATACAAAACAGAGTATGTTTATGCTGCTGCTGTCAGCTCGTATCTTTGCTGCATCTTGAATGTTGTGTGGTGTTCTGACAATTCTGTCTCAAAAGGCATATAGGGAAATGATAAAAGTACAAAGAATGCCCAAGGGCTTTAGGAACATATAATGATTTCTCTTTGAGATATGCTTTGGTCAAGGAGTCTTCTGTGTGAGAACAGATGATTGAAGTGGGGTATGACAGAAGTTTATAAAATAATGAATAAGGTGACCAAAGAATGTCCATTCACTTATGATCATATAATACAGCGGGCACACAGTGAAGTTATTGGTCAGGGGAGTTTGAAGCAGAAAGTCCATTTTCACACAGTACACAATTTAATTGCATATCTTGTTTCCACAGCTGCTGTAGATAACAATAATATAATTATAAATATAAATTAAATTTTATAAACTATTAAGAAAAGTCAATATTTTCCCTATCCTTCAATATATCATAGCTCTATCTTTGACCTTCACAGATTTCAAGATTTGGAGAAGGCCAAAAGTCCACCATTGAGTCCCTAAAACATCACAGTGCCTCCTGCCATTGCACCTCTGGAGCTGTGTTGCCAATGAAGCTATGTTGCTACCCAGCTGTGGATACCTCTTGAAAGCCTTTGTGCTGGGAAAATCCCTGCGGAGGGTGATTTGTGGTAAAGGTAATGCAGTCTCTCTCTTTTTGAGGTTGATCAAGAAACCTTCTCTTAGTTTCTTCACAGGCCATGCCCATTCTTTCTTAATGGATCTTGATCTTTGGGGTAAAAAAAGAATGGTGCATCAGAGATTGCTAACGTCTCCCCTCTCTTGTGAATTGATTGTGGAGGATGTGTATGGGCATACATTCTAGTCTTGATTTACTAATCACAGAAAAAAATCATACTGCAGCTTTGTTGAAACTTGTCTTCCAAGATACTAATAGCTGTTGTTGACTTACTAATAATGAAAAAAGAAAGGAAGATCTGACTAGGTATTAACCTTATGCTAACCAGAGTAACGCATTCCTTGTCCTGAGAACTGACAGTCTTGTGCTTCGTGATGTCAGCATAATAAAGAGGCTTGATACTTAGATTTTTTTAATTTTTAATTTTTCCCTGACAAGGACAGGACAGGGAGAGATCACTCACCAATTACAGACTTGACTCTGGGAAATTAACTTACAACCAATCAAATCAGAGTAGGATAATGAAACATAAAAGCTAAATCTTAAAACACCTTTCCCTGATTCCTCCTTTCTTCCCAGGCTCAACCTCTACTCTACTCCCTCCGAGCGGTGCAGGGGGACAGGGAATGGGGTTGTGGTCAGTTCATAACATGTTGTCTCTTCCACTCCCTCCTCAGGGGGAGGACTCCTCACACTTTTCCCCTGCTCCAGTATAGGGTCCCTCCCACTGGAGACAGTCCTCCATGAACTTCTCCAGAGTGAGTCCTTTCCACAGGTTCTTCATGAACTGCTCCAGCATGTCTCCCCCATGAGGTGACAAGTCTTGCCAGCAAACCTGCTCCAGCATGGGCTTCTCTTTCCACAAGGCCACAGGTTCTGCCAGGAATCTGTTCCAGTGTGGGCTTTCCACAGGGTCACAGCCTCCCTCAAGCATCCACCTGCCCTGACGTGGGATCTTCCTCAGGCAGCAGGTGGATATCTGCTCCATCACAGACCTCCATGGGCTGCAGGAGGACAGCCTGCCTCACCATGGTCTACACCATGGGCTGCAGGGGAGTCTCTGCTCCAGCACCTGGAGCACCTCCTCCTGCTCCTTCTTCACTGACTTTAGTGTCTGCAGAGTTGTTGCTCTCATATATTCTCACTTCTCTTTTCTGGCTCCAGTTCTGCAGTTGTTTTTTATTGTTCCCCTTGTTAAATATGTTATCGCAGGGGCATTACCAGTGTCACTGATGGGCTCGGCCAGTGGCGGGTCTTTATAAACTGCATCTTGGAAGCAGCTGCATTGGCTCTATCGGACACAGAGGAGGCTTCTAGCAGGTTCTCACAGAAGCCACCCTTACAGCCCCCCTGCTACCAAACCCTTGCCATGCAATCCAATGCAAGTATTTTGTCCAGGAGGCTATTTGTCAGACTAAGCTTTTTGCTTTTTACTTTTTTCTTCCCCTCAGCCCCCAGCAAAATGTCATTGCAAAAAAATTATTCTTTTATTGTTATTACAAATGATTAGGAAGAAATCAAATGCCTTTTCAAAGGAGTGTTGCGCTTGTTCTACAACAGAGTCTTACTAGAGGTATTTATTTCTGTTGAATACGTTCATATTCAGTTTTATGTCCTGCTGATATGCTAGTCTGACAAAATAATGCTTCCAATCTTCAGGTGTTTCTGCTCCATTACTTCAATGTTATTGTATCACTATATCATTATTATAATATTGCAAACAGCTCTCCAGCAACTATTCCATAATACCATTGACATAGCCCAGACTGGTTACATTTTGGAGCTCTGAAGCTCTGAGTCACAATGTTTGGACTTCTGGCTTTTATAGTGTTTGAAAATACTTCTTTTGTAACCACCCTGTTATGAGCATTACAGTGTGCAAGGCCAAGGTGTACACATTCTGCAGGAATAAAGATTATTCAGATGTGTTGCCAATGAAGCTATGTTGCTACCCAGCTGTGGATACCTCTTGAAAGCCTTTGTGCTGGGAAAATCCCTGCGGAGGGTGATTTGTGGTAAAGGTAATGCAGTCTCTCTCTTTTTGAGGTTGATCAAGAAACCTTCTCTTAGTTTCTTCACAGGCCATGCCCATTCTTTCTTAATGGATCTTGATCTTTGGGGTAAAAAAAGAATGGTGCATCAGAGATTGCTAACGTCTCCCCTCTCTTGTGAATTGATTGTGGAGGATGTGTATGGGCATACATTCTAGTCTTGATTTACTAATCACAGAAAAAAATCATACTGCAGCTTTGTTGAAACTTGTCTTCCAAGATACTAATAGCTGTTGTTGACTTACTAATAATGAAAAAAGAAAGGAAGATCTGACTAGGTATTAACCTTATGCTAACCAGAGTAACGCATTCCTTGTCCTGAGAACTGACAGTCTTGTGCTTCGTGATGTCAGCATAATAAAGAGGCTTGATACTTAGATTTTTTTAATTTTTAATTTTTCCCTGACAAGGACAGGACAGGGAGAGATCACTCACCAATTACAGACTTGACTCTGGGAAATTAACTTACAACCAATCAAATCAGAGTAGGATAATGAAACATAAAAGCTAAATCTTAAAACACCTTTCCCTGATTCCTCCTTTCTTCCCAGGCTCAACCTCTACTCTACTCCCTCCGAGCGGTGCAGGGGGACAGGGAATGGGGTTGTGGTCAGTTCATAACATGTTGTCTCTTCCACTCCCTCCTCAGGGGGAGGACTCCTCACACTTTTCCCCTGCTCCAGTATAGGGTCCCTCCCACTGGAGACAGTCCTCCATGAACTTCTCCAGAGTGAGTCCTTTCCACAGGTTCTTCATGAACTGCTCCAGCATGTCTCCCCCATGAGGTGACAAGTCTTGCCAGCAAACCTGCTCCAGCATGGGCTTCTCTTTCCACAAGGCCACAGGTTCTGCCAGGAATCTGTTCCAGTGTGGGCTTTCCACAGGGTCACAGCCTCCCTCAAGCATCCACCTGCCCTGACGTGGGATCTTCCTCAGGCAGCAGGTGGATATCTGCTCCATCACAGACCTCCATGGGCTGCAGGAGGACAGCCTGCCTCACCATGGTCTACACCATGGGCTGCAGGGGAGTCTCTGCTCCAGCACCTGGAGCACCTCCTCCTGCTCCTTCTTCACTGACTTTAGTGTCTGCAGAGTTGTTGCTCTCATATATTCTCACTTCTCTTTTCTGGCTCCAGTTCTGCAGTTGTTTTTTATTGTTCCCCTTGTTAAATATGTTATCGCAGGGGCATTACCAGTGTCACTGATGGGCTCGGCCAGTGGCGGGTCTTTATAAACTGCATCTTGGAAGCAGCTGCATTGGCTCTATCGGACACAGAGGAGGCTTCTAGCAGGTTCTCACAGAAGCCACCCTTACAGCCCCCCTGCTACCAAACCCTTGCCATGCAATCCAATGCAAGTATTTTGTCCAGGAGGCTATTTGTCAGACTAAGCTTTTTGCTTTTTACTTTTTTCTTCCCCTCAGCCCCCAGCAAAATGTCATTGCAAAAAAATTATTCTTTTATTGTTATTACAAATGATTAGGAAGAAATCAAATGCCTTTTCAAAGGAGTGTTGCGCTTGTTCTACAACAGAGTCTTACTAGAGGTATTTATTTCTGTTGAATACGTTCATATTCAGTTTTATGTCCTGCTGATATGCTAGTCTGACAAAATAATGCTTCCAATCTTCAGGTGTTTCTGCTCCATTACTTCAATGTTATTGTATCACTATATCATTATTATAATATTGCAAACAGCTCTCCAGCAACTATTCCATAATACCATTGACATAGCCCAGACTGGTTACATTTTGGAGCTCTGAAGCTCTGAGTCACAATGTTTGGACTTCTGGCTTTTATAGTGTTTGAAAATACTTCTTTTGTAACCACCCTGTTATGAGCATTACAGTGTGCAAGGCCAAGGTGTACACATTCTGCAGGAATAAAGATTATTCAGATGTTCCAGAAAGGATGAGGAAGTGTTGGATAAAGAAAAATGTCAGGAAATGCAGCAAGAGTGGTGGCAGCCTTATCAGAGCTGCTGTTTCTCCACAGAGAATACACAGCCCCATACTATCTGGGGCACACCAGCAACATGCAGGTGGCAGAGTGTTCCCATGACCCTTAGGAAAAAGGCACCTTTGGCCAGCAAAGCAAGGAAAATCTTCTGAGGGATTCACAGAGGGCAGGTCTGTGGTAGGGTGGAGATACTTAACATACCTTCATGACCTAGCTTGAGGTACAGGAATGCAGGCTCACTGCGGCATCTGTAAAGATACATATATTGCCGTGGTCGGACTGTTTTTAGGTACACAAGTTATTTCAATACATTATGTGATGTTATCCACAGATGAAAGAACTCAGGTACTTCACAAATCAAGTGTGTGTTAAAATAACTCTCCCAGCGGACTGTGCCATGCCGCTTTTTTTTGCTCCTTTGTACTTCAAATAGCAACAGACTACATGTAGATAGGGAGCAGGACACTGTAGTTGAAAGTAGCAGATCACTTTAGGATTATATACATGCAGCAAAATAACAGAATGAATACACTGAAATTATGCAGCATTTCCTATCCTTAACTTTAGCAAAGAGCTGCTGTTCAAATTGAAGTACATTACAATTATGTCTTCTCTTACACTGAAAACAAAATTGGAATAAAGGTATGCACTGAGCAATACAAGCATGTACAACAAATTCATTCAGAAGTAGAACTGCTACTAAGCAGTGTGGCAATTTGATATTAAGACTACATATAGGACTATTATTTCAAATGTACTTCAAATTTTATTATCTACAATGGAGTACTTTTATGTTCCTGCTTCACTGCAATGTTTTGGCTTCTATCTAGGGCCAGTCTGTTACCTAGACATCTAGGGAAGCCTTCTTAATTGACTTAAATGTTAGTTCCTGTGCTTTATCCATACGTATGCTTCCTCATGCAGGCTTATGGTTAATGGTTACGCGTATCTGCAAATTGACTGCTTCCTGTAATAGCTCCTTTTTCTGACACCAAACAGATTGTTGAGTGATGCAAACTTTCCCTGTAAGATTGATACCCTGATTCTTCCCTCTCAAAGCAGCTGTCATTTGGCATCCTGAGGCTGAAATAAACTTGGCGTGCAGCCTTGGGAGCACAGAATCCGAAGGGCTTGCAGGCACTGCTGACAGGTACAGGCTTGTACCATGACCTGTTCCCACTGTGTGGTGATTGCCCTGCAATGTGCAGTTGGTCAGCAAGTGCTTGTAACATCTGTTGATTGTTGCTTATTGTCTGCAGAACACTCATCTGCTCAGATTTCTTTTTTAGCTGCTGCACACCTGGCGGATCTGGTAGTTGTATTTCCACAGATGCAGGCAAATAAGTTCCTCTCCCAACAATGGTCATTTGGCTCCAGTGGTGACAGTGAAGGGCTGGAGAACTGGCATTGTCAAGGTTGGAGTGGAACAGAAAGAACCTTGAAGTCTTTAAATATTACGTGAAAATGAAGTGATGAAGTGGAACAGAAGGAATTTTTTGACACAATGCTTATTCTCTGATAAGGTACTCTGTACTTATGTACAGCTGCAACCCACACTGTACTGCAAAAATTCTCAGAGATAGAGAGTCAGAAAGCTTCATGAGGGACATTAGTGCTTACTTACAATGAAGCAAGCCTTTTACTAGCACAGCATTGTACTCAGGATGGGGACTGTCAGACAGATGTGCATATGTTCTTGTATCCCAGCTCAGCAGCTGATTGCTGTGCAGAAGAGAACTTGTGGATTTTCATATTTAGATGGGGCTTTTACAACAAGGCAGAGAAGGGGGAAGAATCCAGAAACCAGATCTGGCTGTGGGTTCTGCTACAGCTTTCCTCTGTGATACTGGGCATTCTCTTGCCCTTAAGTAGACCATCAATTGTTTCCACTTGGAAATGGAGATTACGATACTGTTTTACCTCACAGGGAAAGAATGAAAATGCTTTGAGATAGTCCTTTGTGTTTGCCATGGAAAACACATCAGTATTTTAGAATAACCATATTTTATTTAATTAATGTTAAGAACAGATCCACAGCATACTGGGTCAGTGTGCCTTTATTTGTGCTCAGGAAGCAAATAATCATGCCTTGATCTAACCGCCAGTTAGGTTGCTGAAGTGCTTAAAAGTGAACCTTGATCCTTGGAGATGCTGATGACTTTAGAAAAAGTTGAGTAACAGGAACTGATGCATGTGTTTCACTCAATGTAGTCAGAAATTCACCGAAGTTTACTTGTTTGCATGCTGGAAAACCTACTATTTGTCCGGTATGTAGTAAAATCACACATCCACAAGTAAAGGAAGCAATATATGTATTCTATGCAAGAAATGATTGGAAAGGTACAGCCGTAGTGAAAACTGAGAACACCTCTCCCTGACTGTGTCATCTTACCTTCCTCAGTTGCTTGTGTTCCCAGATGTATGGAATGAGCTCAGATAGGTTTGAGATGTTCTCTTTGAGTCTGAACAAGGCAGAGAACTCCCAGCACACCCACACAGGGACTCTTAATTGCAGTTGAAGAAAATATATGTAGTTGTTATGTGTGCTTTAGAATAGTTCCTCTCATCACATAAAATAAGACTGGGCTTGTTTAAAGGTGAATACTGTGCAAAAATTCAAAACCTGATTTTTAGAACTCTCAGAAAATTTCTCCTGACCGAATTGATCTGGAGAGAATGACCAAGCAAATGATGGCCTGAAAATAAACATTAGAGTAGTTATAGTACATAGAAATGTGGAAATGTGTTTGTGCCATTTATGCATTTGTTTGTGCCATTTGTGCAATTTATGATGTTATTGGAATAACTGTTTAAATCTCAGTGCCTTAAATCTTGATTTGCCTACAAGGCATGAGTCATTTTGCCTTTTCCTACAAAGGGCACTTGAAATTTAGATGTATAAGAAGATGGGGGAAAAATAGTGGAAAAAACTTAATATGCAATGAATACAAAATTCAAAACTGCATTTGAAATCTTTCCAATACAATACAAAAATCTGCATTTTCATAATTAATGAATGACCTTTCCTTCCTTGCCCTAGACTTCAGTTGTTTGCAACAAATGAACAAAAGAACAAATCACTTGGAAGTCAGCAAAGCCAACACAGCAGCTTCCATAAAACTCTTTGCCAAACTGATTAGATTTGCACTTTACTCACTAAGCCTGCCTGGTCCTGGCAACATCATGCAATGAACCTTTTCATTGAATAAAACTGGAATTGCTGGGGAACTATTTTTTTTTTTTTTGTATGAATACTTCTGTAGTGCATGTTTAAACATGAAATTGTTCCTGATTAACTCATGTGTGAGCCGTCTTATTCTGGAATGAAAAAAAAATCTTCTTCCTGTTAAGCTTAATGCAGCTGTTTAATAATTAAACAGAAGCAGTTAATTGGAAAATACTGTGTATGTTGACAATCCTCAGTCTTTTTCCTTTGGTGGATGTAAATGGTTAGTGGTTGGATAAAGAAGTGGTATTTTTAAAAATTCTTCCTGGGATAGCAGATTTTCTTAATTTGTTGGACTACATGAGAAAGTGAAAGTATCTGATAGTTTTTGCATGTAAAACAGCAGTACAGGTCGATTGGCATGAAGGTAGAAGAATCCTTTGTTTCCTTTTGGAGTTGCAGAAACTAAAAGTTGCATTGCTCAACAGGGAGCTTAGGAGAACTAGAGTGTGTCCTCAGCCTCCATATAACTGCTGTTTACATCCAGGCAGAGCAGGGAGGGAGAACAACCTGATTTTCATTCAGACAGAAGCTCAAATCCTGAGCCATCCAGTCCAGACTTTTACAGACTTTATTTAGGATTTTTTTTTTTGTACAGCCTTTGCATAATTAACATTTTCATCATGGTTAGTGAGCACGTTAGCAAGTGAGGCTTAATATAACAAAAGATTGGATTTGTTCATTATGAATTGATTTAAAAGGCTAAGATAGATTAAAACTATATATTGCTCAGAAAAGAAATACTTTAAAATGGTGATCCAAACAAAGCAAATATCTAATTTGTCCTTCAGAAATCACAATATTTATCTAAAGAGAAAAGTGAATAATTTAAAAAGAAAAGAGAAAATACTTCTACTAGCAGAAAAAAAGTAAAGTGGAGATAGCATCTTTCTGAGGCTTTAGACCTTAGCCAGAGAAGCAGCCTTTGCTGGTTTTGTCTGCACTGGTCTGAAAGCCATGTTTAAACACATCTTGAATACAGGTCCTGTTGAGTCAGTCGCAGACATAGTTTTGTTAGCACATGTGAATGGCTGCAGTACCAAAACCGTAAAATTGTTATGGACAGTGACTATCAAAAAACTTAATAACGATTAAAAATAAATAAATAAATAATTCTTTGCATGGTTCTTGTCAGTCACTGGAAACCTCTGTGCAAACTGCCTGGGCCTTACCTCCCCCGTGAAAGCCCAACAGCCAGCTGGCTGCCCTCACAGCTGGGGCTGATCCAGGACCTGATGGGGGCAGCAGGTGTAACAAGTATAGTAACGACCAAGCAGCTGCTTCTACTGATTTGCTGTGAGGGGAGTTGGAGGTCTCAGCTATTACAACAAGCTGTGCTGTTACAACAAACTAGGTAGTGACCTAGAGACCAGATTCCTCAAGTGATTGTAATTCCTGGTCTCATGCTTTGTAGACTCTGTCCCATGTCCAGGTCCTGGGTGTCCAGCACCCAGTGCAGCTCTTGGAGGTAAGTGCTATCAAGGTTGTGTGGAGTTGTGCTTTGGGTGATGGCCAAACATTCTTTAATTTGAGTCTGTGTGAGCTAGGAGAACCTCTTGCTTCCTGTGTTCCTGGGGAGAATCTCCAGGGAAGTCCTATGAATAACTTGGTTGTAAACCTTCTCTTTTCCTCCCCCCTCTCCCCCCCCCAGCACCTGCCCAAGAAATACCTTGCTTACTTTTTCTATCTCATCTGATAGCATACGAGCAATGGTTGACTGCTTTGGCCCAAGCTGGCTGGAAGATTCACGTATAGACAGACATTGAGGGTGAGCTGGCTAGAATTGCCCAAACATTTGCATCTGCTACTGGGTTATCTCTCTCTGCCCTGGTGAAGAATGGTACAAGACAAGCAAGGTTTCATGTGCAGGACAGAGTTGTAGATCAAGGAGCATGTATGCTATAGACGAGCCTGGGATGGAGTCAGTGCCACAAGTTTCACCCATAGTGATGCGAGAGATTTAGAGATACGTATGTCTGGTTGAGAGAGCCACACAGTGGGGCTGCAAAGGGGCCTATGATAGGTATAATGATGTTTAAGCTTAGGCTGCCCTTTCCAGGGTGTGTGTGTGTGTAATCTTACATAGGGGTGTATGTAACTAGTGAATTAGAATACAGGCATATGTTCAAAGTAACTGCAGTTTTATGCTTTTGTTATCAGTAATTTTGAAAGAACACCCTTAATTCCTTCCACAGCAATCAAAACTATGGGGTGTTTAGTCCCCATTTGTCACCAGCATTTCTCTGATCTCTGCCTAGCTATGCTCATTAATTGCCTCCAAGTGTGTTTACAAAGATGTTTACTCTCCAAACAGTTCAGGCTGGTCATTCTGAAACTACTTAAGGAATGTACCTGAAACTTGTGTGGAAAAATATTCTCTCAATGTAAAAAACTTAACTGCTATGTAACACTGGTTGTAGTGTTCACCGAAGTTCTGTGTCTGGACTGAAATATTTCTTTCAACTCATATATTTATTTTTGTAATACTTTGTATATTATATAGAAATATTATTTAAGTTAAAGCCATGACACTAAATGTTAAAAAGTCCAACTTAAGGACTTTAAACCTGGAATATCATGTGAAATTCTACATAATTTGCCTTATAGGTAAAATATTTTTACTTTGCAAGCCCGTAAAGAATGGCAGAATGATGTCCATAGTTGTTTTAGACATAGAGAAAAAGTTACAAGAACATAGCAGCGTCTTCAGCTGGAACTGTAGTTAATCTGATTTAAATATAGCAACAAGTAAAAAAGCTACATCTTAAGAATCTTTCTGAAAAGATAGTAAAGAAAGAGAGATTGATACATCTTTCATTCGGTTATAAATTTTATGAGTGTCAGTTCTATGTAATTCAGAATACCTAGTGTAAAAATATAACAATTTTAATGCCCTGATTTTCAGACTGCTCAGAGCAAAGCATTTTGCTTACATGGTGTTGATGAGTTGGTCTCCCTTACCCCACTGTAAGCACCTTTATCTCCCATGCTGCTGTTTGCTAGTTCTAATGTCATTGTTAACAGAGAACCAAGAGCAGACATAGAGGATATATTAGCAAAAATAGTCTGATAGCTTGGCTACATAAAAATTCAACTGTTTATTGTAACTGTTGAGATGCATCCGTTCAATAAATGTAAATAATTTGGAGAACATGCTGTTCTAAAAATGGTATGTGTATAGCATTCAGGAGGAACCATCCAGAAGGTTGATCCAGGCTACTAACACTTAGAACTAGTTTGTTTCTGAACTGAAACAACTCTGTAGCTTTACAACTTGCACAGTGAATGAAACCTTTTTAGCCTGTGTAATTTTTTTTCATCTGGAATTACATCAATTATAAAATCCTTTTTTTATAAAGCCCTTTTTTTAAAAATGAAATGGGAAGGGGATGTTTACATATGTTGGCTTTTCAGGATCATTTGATGTGCTGCATTAAAGCTGCACAGCTGAGTATCCACAGGTTGTGTATTTCTTTGCGTAGCGTGTTTTGTTCATATAAATGATAAAAGTTCATAAACGTAAAGTGTTGTGCCTTGCCTTCCTTCTGGGGAAAGCCTAAAATGTCTTGCCAAGCTCTAGCTTTTCCATCTCCCACCTCTTTATTTTCCAGATTTTTTTTTTTCCTTTGTAATTAACTACACGGTTGTATGGAGAAGGAAAGCGTTGCTGGCAGTAAGGCTTGCTCAATATGTAGACACAGCAGGCAAACACCTTGTAGCCCTTTGGCCAAGTATCAACACACCATTAATAAGCAGACAGCTTGAAAACTAGGCAATGGCAGAGCGTTTGTTACAAAAAATAAAAGATAGACAGCTTTGATCTGGCCATTGCCTTTCTTAGAATTGCCCTGTTATGCATAGCAGAGTGCTCACGTTTAATTGGTCATTATACCTCATCTTGGTCCCCCTTTATACAGGGATGGTACAAAAGAGGAATTCCTGAAGTACGTGTTAGTTATAGATAACCCACAGCATGTTTGTTTTGGAGGAAGAGCAAAGGAAGGAAACTGACTTTTTTTTTAACCTCTTTTTTTTTTTTTTTTTTCCTCTCATCTAGAGCAAATGAAAATAGTACGCAATGATGAGAGACCATCCAAGGTAATGCTAAGCTGTTTGTGTGCAGTTCTGCTCCACCCTGTATACGGTCTATTTCTGTTGTTCCTGCTGTGGTCACTTGAGACAGGTTTTAATATAACTATGTCTTGGACTGCTTGTTACTGCATCTGGAGATGAGAAAACTCTGTCTCCCCTCAGCAGCCTCTGTGGATAACAACAAACAGGTACAACATGCCCAGGCAGTGCTGGTGGGAGGGAGGGAGAGAGGGGGAGAAGGCAGATGAACCGAATGTGCCAATATCATTCAGATGGCTCTGGATGAAAGTATTTCTGTGACTCCTTACACAAGTTATTGAGTACAAGCATTACTTAAAAAGTAACTATAGTTACTGTAAGAGTATTATAAGCGTGCAAGTTTAAACGGTCCCGAAGGGCAAACTGCTAAGACTTCAGTACAGAACTCAACGCTATTTTAAAAGACTTGTTTTCAAATCTTTACTAATTACTGTGAAATGTGTGGATTGTAGTAAGCCTACTTGTAATTAGGCTGAGACCCTTCCCCCTTACGGGTCCTTTAGTGAAACTGTAGGGCAGTGTTTATGCCTATAGTTTTCTGCTGTGGCAGTGACTGTGAAGTGATTGAACGCTGGATTAAGACTTTGAATGAGTTGGGTATGAAGAGAAAGCAGGGAAGGACTTTATTAGCAATAACTATCTGGGAGCCTAATTTAACAAAATGTTTTGTTTCCACATTAGATGCACATTTCTGGTGTGTTTTCTCCCTCTTGATCAAGCGTGTTTTGGACTTGAGCCAAAGACTTGTCTATACATGAAGTTATCCTAGAATAATTACTCTGGAAAAAGTAGCCTGGATTAACTCCATGAGAGCAGAGTATTGTTCCAGAAGGAGTTATTTGGAATATCAACGTATTTGAGTGCTGTGTCTTGATTGCTCTTTTCTCACTTTCTCTGGAATCTCTTGTGTGGGAAGACAGGCGTCTCTCCATATCCTGGATATTAGTATTGTCAGAGTATTGTCATGCTGCTTGGCACCCATGAGGTTTTAAAACCTTACATCCCCATCCCAAAACCAGAGCACTAACTAAGGCTCTGTTACAAACAGACCAACACCTCATTCTCCTACTCGGGTGGACGATGTGCGTTAAGGTATGCGTGCAAATACCCTTTTGGAGTTACGGGTGAAAACACAAGGTAAAATGATCTGGGATCCAAACCCACATATTGTTTTCAAACAATCAAAAGGCAAGGGTAAGAAATTCTCAGATCTGTTCAGAGATAGGAGATGCTGAAGGAGACTCATGAAGACTTGAGTCTCCATCCTTTTGAGTCTGGGAAAGGGATACATATGTACTGATTTATTTTTTTTTTTTTCTTTTTCTCGTGGATGTGTTGTTTGGGGAATACAGACTGAGTACAAGAAGCACCGGTACACTGGGGTCACGCTGTCCATAGCTCCCGCTCCCCCTTGGAGCGTTTCGGCAAGGTGTTCTGCATCTGGCCGGCCCCTGGACGTGCCGCTGAGCTGTACCCAGACCGGTGTCACCTCTGACTGTGCCCCGTGGGGGGTCCATCCCTTTCCCCTCGGCTCCCGCCCTGTCCCCCCACCCGGGTTGGGGGCGCGGGAGGCGGTGTCCCCCCTGCGGGGCCGAGGAGCCGTGCGGCGCCCTCGGCGGCCCTTCCCGGGGGAGAGGGACCCCAGGACCCGGGGACGCTTTGTGCCGTGCCCGCCCTCTCCGCGGCGGGGGCGCGGGGCTGCTCGGCGGGAGCCGCCGCTCGGGGGCTGGGCTGGACGCGGAGGGCGGGCGGGGCGGGGCGGGTTCCGTCACCGAGCACGGAGCCGGCGGGGCACAACGGGCGCCCTCAGCGCGGGGAGCGGCGGAGGCGGCGGCAGGTTCCCGTAGCCGGCAAGGGCAGATGGCGGCCGCGCTCCTCTTCTACCTGCTCCTCCTGCCGGGGCTGGCCGGCGCCTTCAACCTGGACACGGACAACGTGATCAGCCGCCGCGGGCAACCGGGCAGCCTCTTCGGCTTCTCCCTGGCCATGCACCGGCAGCTGCAGCCGCAGGAGAAACGGCTGTAAGTGCTCCCCGGGTACGGCCCGCGGGGACCCTCCTCCATTCCACCGCCGGGAAACTTCCCGGGACCGCCAGCCCCCGGCCGGTGGGGGAGCGGAACGGGGCCGGGCGGTGGGTCGGGGGCGGTGTGTGGGGTCCGGGATGGCCGGGGCGGCACCTGCCGTGGCCCGCGGGGGGCTGCGGCGCCGCAGGCCGCCCGGAGGCAGCGTGGGACCGGGCGGGGGGGCCGGGTGCTCACCCGCCTTCCCCGGTGGCTTGCGGGGAGACGGGGCGAGAAAGCGGGGAGCGAGCAGTCGCCACTCCCCCTTTGGCCCCCCCCGCCCGGGAAACCTTCCCGCCTCGGCCGCCGCAGCCGTGTCCCCTGGCAGGCGGCGGGGCCCCCGGGCGGAGGCGGCGGCCCGCGGCAGCGGCGAGGTGCGCCAGCGGTGTCCCGGGGCTGCGGGCGGCCGTCCCGGGTTCCTCGGGGTTTGTTCTCCCTCTGCGTACCCGGCCGCGGGTGACGCTGTTCAAGACGGAACCTGCCCGGGAGCGCAGGTGGGAGGAAGTCGGGAAGAGTAAATCCATGTTGTTGGCGTATGGGTGGGAGCTGGGAACTTCTCTGGGGACGATCAGGAAGCCAAGCCAGGCTCCTTTGTGCATCTTCAGGATCTTCGTGACCGTATCTGAGCTGTGCCTGACCCCACCTGTCCAGTAGTGCTGGATGGAGTGTGTCTTGTATAAGGTGGTGTTATTAAATAAACATCCCTTCCCCAAATATTTGGTTTTAATTCAAGGGAGGACAAAGCCCATAATCCATATAGAGATAATGGGAGAAGGAAGCTGGAAGGAAATCATACCCTTCGTTAAAGTTAGCTGGCAAATTTACTTCAAAGTTCCAGTGGGCCCCTTTTGCTCACAGTTGTGTTCTATCTGATTTAACAAAAATCGCAGTGTGTAAAGGAGCATAAATCACAAATACCCACATTCTGTCTTCCATCTAGTAGACAAAATGACCTGTGGTATCCTGAAGAATGAAATATAAATCTATGGGCTCCTTTTCAGAGACCTTTATCTTAATTTTTGACAGGATTACTCTTGCATTGGTCTCATTTTAGTTCTACTAAGAAAGCAGTGCCTGAAGCTTGTTAGTTTCCTGTTGTATTCTCAATACGTATAGAATGAGCGTGTCAGAATATGCAGAGACAGAAAGCCTATTACTGAGAAATCAGCAGAAACACAAGAGCGGTCACAGTGTTCAAGCTAGTCTGTAATATTTGGCTGAAATGACTCAGAGATTGTTAGCATGAAAGTTCTGTATTGTATGTATAAGTGCTTCCTCAGGCAATCCAAATCTGGGGACAGAGTAGAGCCAGATGCTATCTGCCTTGACATGGCTTTCTGAATCCAGGCTTTCATGAGAAGCAAGGGTCTCTAACAGAGACAAAACCAGGCTAGAGAAACTGCATTTTTATGGTGATGTGCGCTTCTGAGTATGAGACGTCTTGGTCCTTTTAAAAATCTATTCATGAGTTTTGGCATGAAGAATTTGTGTGTCATCCTGGGTAGCTGCTGGGTAGTACTCTTGGAATAAAACTTTTTACATTACGCAGGCACGTTATAGTCACTTTAAGTGTTATTTTCCCATGTGTAAGAGTAGTAGTGTGTGGCTGTAATAGAACATGACACATGCTGACCTGTGACTGTCTTTCACAGGGACAGAGGTGTGCTTAGCTTTGCTTTGTGTCTCATGAAACAGATGGAAGTTTTGAGGGGGAAACCTGAAGCCTCCTGTGTTAGGCTGCATATTTATATCAGCTGAAAATGAGCGATGTTGAACTTATACCAAACAATTTGTGTGGCCTGTTCCATAGAAACCACTTGCAGTTTCTAAATAGCTTGACTCCTTATAGTTGGAACGGACAGTGTCTGCTGTCCAGATATTCGGCGACGGTAGAAAGTAATGGGAATGGAGGTCATACTGAGGTCTCCTACTGAGAAACAAGTATTTCTAATGCCTGAACGCTGCCTGTAGCAGGAACTTTAGTAGTTGTTCTGCATTCCCAACCGCTCTTATCTCTGCTGCAAAAGTGGCTTTATGTGCAGCTATCTCTTAGTCAGATAAAAGTATTTGTTTTACCCCTTCTTCTCAAATGGATGCTAACTTCAAAGCCCAGTTACAGTTTGAGTGTGAACACTGTTAAGTAGTTGCCAAAAATACATCAACTCCATTTCATCATTGAAGTGATACTTGGGTTCTCCTGTGGCAGGGACCCCCATTCAAAAAAAACCTGCCAACCTGAGCACCCCCTCTCCTCCAATTTTACAAAATTAGAAATGGGTTGTAACCGACACGTGCAAAATCACTCAGTTCTTGGAAAAACAGGCAAATGAAAGAAGGTGAAATATGTGAATTCTCTTCAAGGGCTGTTTTAGTCTGTGGCTTGAAGCAAGGCTTGGTAAAACGAACTAAATGATGTGTAATTTTTCTTTTGCCTCACTTAAGTGGTTCTTAAGTGAAATGGTTCCCTCTTCCTCACACCAGATAATTCAGTGTTAAGCATTATGAAAATTCTCTGTAAAGATGAGGGTGGGGAATGTCTAGGAAGTGTGACAAATAAAGGTACAGCTGAAATAGCCTTTGATTAAACATGATATTTGCTTTTGATCACTTTCCTTCTTAGTCACAGGATACTGTGGATTGTGTATTAGCTTTGAATGGCAATCTTTTCATTTATTCATGTTAGCTACTAATGCCATGTTTGCTAATGAGGAATTACTTAACTCCTAGCCGTAGGGGTAGATGACTGTGCAACTGCTTTGACTTTATTTGTAAATGGTACTGAGTATAAGGCTACAGACTAGTGTCAGGATTTCATTTTTCTTTGTGAGTATCTTTGGGTAAGAAAAGTTAGCAACTTTGTCAGTTGGAGAGGAGAAAAACTTTATTAATTCAGAGTGCCTGCAAGTGGACTGCTAATGGCATGTGGGTGTGAAAAGCAGCCCAGTACAACCTTAATGTGCATCAGGGGAGCATTAACGTTGGAGGTACTAAGGGCAGCCTGCCTGGATTTCTGTGTACAGTCCTGGTTCATTATCAAGCGCAGTGAATCAGGTAGCAGAAAAGGCTAATGGAGCTCTAAGAGAGCTGGGCTTGTTGCCCTGTATAAGATTGTTCTGTTTTTAATCCGTCAACATGACAAAAATAAGGGAGTTCTGGTCCCGCAAAGGGGTGGTGGCACAACTGCAGTGCATTTTTGCCTGCAGACTGGAAGAAGGCTTGTAACTTGGAGGGGTCTGAGAATCAGGGACAGTGTAGCTATATGAGTAATGTGGTTAAAATTTAAGTAGTGGTGTGATGGAGAACGCGAGTGTATCCAGCATCTGTTAATGGGGACTACATTCGCTACAATATATGTGTATTACTTACTATGTAGTATACATATAATATTTATGTTACTATTATGATAAATATATTACTAGCTACTCACTATATATATAGTGAGTGTAGTAACGTATATGTAATTTCATATAAGTAGAATTTATATGGATGATATGTATGTGTACATACTCTATTTAAGATGTCCAGCAGGCCCATTCCACTCCTTTGTTTTAACAATGATCTAAGCAAATATTTTGTGTTAGAACACAAGCCTCAAGAACACCTGAATTTGTGTGTAACTTTACTGGCAAAGTAATTCTGATATTATTTTCAGTAGAAATATGGAGCTGAATTCACATGGGCTTCTTGTTATTAAGGCAAAAAAAAAAAAAGATTGTAGTAATCAACATTCAAGATCTCATCAGCTGAAAAGCTGTGTGGTTGAAAGCTGTGGAGAGGCACTTTATGTCAAGACTGCACTGAGCACTTGCAGCCACAAAGGCCTAAAAATTGCAATATCTTACTGAAATTCTCCCTCATAACAGGTTTTGCTGATACTGCGTGTCTGTGCTGGAGCTGTTGCATCAATATGTAATGAAGTTGCCTGAGGTCAGCAGGGCTGCTGACATTGCTGTGCTGCTGCAGTGCATCCTCGCTGGCATTCAGCCAGCGGACTGAAGGCTTGTGCTCACAGACGCTTTACTCCAGCAACAAAAGAGCTGGATTATGTTGGTCTGTAGTGGAAAATGACAATTTCTGCTTGCAGAGGTGGTGTACTGTAATTCAAGCTTCAGGTGGACTGAATTAATAACAGTGCATATTTACATCCTTAAGATTTAAATGTTTTAATAATGCTGGTCTTTAGTGCTCCTGTCAATTAAAAAAAAAAAAGGATTTATTATTATTTTTCCTCCCCCCCCCCAAGACTCTGTCCTTACTGTCTCATTGCACTTAGTATTGTTTTTTTTAATTGAGTATCTCTGTTTTTGTCTATGCAGGTTATTCTTGGATAACCTGCTTAGCATGCTTGATTACTTTCTTAATTTGTGATAGTAGAGGAGTTTGTCTATGTTCAAGATAGATGTGGCAAAGGTCAGGATCAAATGAGGTTGTGAAGGAGGAGGGAGGAGTAGTTTAAGAGTTTCCCTGTAGTGATATGGGAAAGGGAAGATTTTTAAACAGGAGATCCATCACACTAATATCATGGGTGAAAAAAATAAGAAGATAAATTTACATTGCATAAGGGGGAAGAATGTGGAATTGCTGTAGACGGAGTCAAACTGCAGAAGGCAAGCTTTTTCCCAGTGCTAAGTTTGAGTTGTGCTGTGGGTTGTCTGTGGCAGAGCCATAGCTGACAGGTTTATGGGTTAGTATACAAAAGATTGGAAATTGTCGTATAATTATTACTATCAGACTCCTGTTCTTGCAGGTGGAATAGGAGAGGTCAGCATTTGTTGTTGCTGTTTGCTTGTTTTTGTTGTTTTCCTCAAATGAGCAGGAAAGAATTGTGCACTTAGTCCTGCAGAACTCTACTAAAGCAAGAAGGATGAAATGGAGTATTGAGCTGATGCACAGTAGGAAGTTGCACTAGTGTAACCACTTCCATCAGTGTGGACAAAAGAGCAGACCCTGCAAGACACTAGTGAAGTCACAGGTCATACAGCAAAAATGTGCTTCTGCCAGGACAGTATAGTCCGGGTGGCTCTAAAAAGGCTGTGTCAGGAAAGATACACTATGGTACAGTCCTTTGCCATTAGCTCTGTGTGTTCACAGACTCCAGTGCGGCATTCACTGGTGTGATAGATGTTCATAGTGTAAAGATAGCCTTCCCACACAGTGCATGGCAAAACTCTTATCCCAGTCCTCCATCCTCTTGAGAAACTTGTTTTTCAGGAGGTCATATACTTTTCAGATAATGTTTTTTTTTCTACAGTCACCTGTAAGTGCATAAGAATTTTAAGTAACCCTGTGGTCGATGTGTTATTTTTCTTATGCTGGTGTTATTAGAATTAACAGAACTCATGGCTGTGCTAATGGGAGCCTTGCGTGAGTAAGGACTGTAGCATATGCCTTTTGTCAGTAGTGATGATAAATGGCCTTATGTGCAAATTCCAGCTTTGAGAAACAGCCTAGGCTATCAGCTTCAATTACAGATCATAAAATTGTTATGCTCTTACTGGAAGATGCTTGTACCTGATGATAACTCCTTGTTTTCATAGCTTTTTGTTTTTATCTATGCTGAGCCTGATGGATGAATCAGTTCCTAATATAAGAGGTACCATGTCTTTGGTGGGGTTGCTAGAGCATTACAGGGCAGAGCTGATGATGGGCTGAGAAGCGTTTTGGCTTATGCTTTCTTATTTTTAAATGTCCCAATAGATGTGAATGGAAATTTGTGGAGGCACAGATTCTTCTCTCTTCAGACTGTGTGTTTGGAAAGAGAAGGGTGTTCTGTAAGCTGTTACTGTGTGTAAAACACAGACCTGCCAAGCCATTCCAGAGCATTAAAATATAAGTGATGGCTCAATTAACCAAAATTACTTTAAGTTCCTCTGGTCCAAGACTGTTGTACTCATCCCTTTCTGAAAGGATGGAATTTATGCCAGGTAGTTGTTATTAAATAACATTAGGATATAAATCAGCCCTGATGAACACAGCATATGTTAGCCCAGCGAGCTCTATTGCAGCCAAAGTATTAGACGTGTCTCAGGAACAGATCAAAAACTTAATCTTGTGTTCTCTAAAACTGGAACAAAAAAACACAATGGAAGGACAGACCTTGATCTCAGAAAGGAGGAGAAAGGCTTTTCTCTTTACTGAAGTGAATGAAAACTAATGAACTGCACAAAATAGGAGTTAAGGACAATGGAAAAACATTCTTGCTGACAAGTTCTTGTGTTCTAGAGCAGGGCCTGTGGGTCTTGACAACTTTCTGTGTGCTTCTCTGTTCCAAAGCAGCAGGATTTGGGACAGATGTGCCAGGAATCCTTCTGCACCAGGGACATTAAAGGGAGCACAGTATCATTACATTATCTACGAGCCAGAATCTTAAACTTTAGCTTTTTTGTTTGAGGACATAGTTTTCATTTGGTTTCTGTTATCGTTTTCCAAATTTTCTGAGGTCTTGAGCAGCAAAGAGGTTTCAAGTAGGTGTGCACAGAGAGCTGAGATGTACTGGTGGTGTTGGGTACAGAGGCCCAGCTGTGTCAGAATTATTATCAGAAGATATGCTACAATTTCTGGATCAGTTTCACTCTTGTGATGGCTGCTTTGATGGTGAATAGGACTCTTCAAGCTGGCATAGTGAGAGGACACGAGGAAATGGCCTCAAGTTGCGCCAGGGAAGGTTTTGGGATGGATATTAGGAAAATTTCTTCACTGAAAGAGTTATGAAATACTGGAACAGGGAAGTGGTGGAATCACCATCCCTGGAGGCATTTAAAAGACAGGTAGATGTGGTGCTTAGGGACACGTTTTAAGGCAGCGTTGGGGTAATGGTTGGACTCGTGTTCTTAAAGGTCCATTCCAACCTAGACGATTCTATGATTCTTTATACTTAAAGAATAAACCATAAGGCAACCCTGCCATCAGGTATGGATCTGTCTTCATCCAGATGTGGAGTTCAGGTACTGCATCGTCTACTACTAAAAATAATATTCACCTGTGTAGAGAGTCCTAATTCATCCCTTTTTTTATTATGATCTAGTAGAAAATTGTCTTGCGCCTTGGCAGGAAATAATAAATAGTCTGTGTTGTGTCTTCAGAAATACTGACTAGCCCCATCAGTCTGCACCTGGACTATTTGATGGATCCAGTCTGTAGCTGTACAATACAAATGTCTGTGTCATATGACTGTCAAATTAAGTGTTTTTAATTAAACATTTTTTATTTAAGTTTCTGAGAAATCTCTGTACTATTGACTGCCCTTTAATGATTATTCTGCAGTTTTGTAGGCTCTTTCATCCAGAAATCTCAATGTAATTTATAGTGATATTATTTCTTTGACTGTAAAATAGGAATGAAGAGGAGCACAAACACACTGTTATGGTGCTTGCTAAGATGACTGCAATTTTCTGTGTAGTATATAATACTAATGCTGCTAAGGTTAATTTGTAAATAACAAAGAAAAACTTACGCAGAAGCAGGACAGGTAGGTCAGCTTCTCATAAGTGTTTTTTTCTTGAAGGATGACAAGCAGGGAAGAATGGATTGCTGATCTAATTTGTTGCTGTCTGGATCCTCCACAAAATAAACCAGAACATTTCCCAAATGAGTATATTGGGTTGCCTGGCGTGTTACAGCAGTAAATTGTTGACCAGTCAGCATGGGCCATTCTTCTCTTCTCTGTTAGACTCTACCCAAAACCCTTTCCGCATGTGCCAGAGCAATGCTCAGTTTTGTAAGGAACGCAATCTGGTAAGTTTTCATAGGAGATATCTCATTCATTTCAGAAGAACTGCTGTTTTAAATCAGCTGTTGTTTAAATGTTTCATAGCCAGCCTCAGACTGGATGAATCATTCTAGCCATAACTGTAAAAATGCCACATTTTGGGGATGTATTCTGTGGAAAAGACAAGACTGAGATTAGGCTATCAGGGAAATGGCTATTTAAAAACAAGTTAGCAAAAATCAATATTATTGAATGAGCAGATGGTGGTCTGTACTGTGAAACATTAGCTGGAAAATTAACAGCTCATAGTGGTATTTAGCAATAGTAGATACGGCACAGGAATATTTGGAGAAAGAAGTATACAGAAGGATCTGGAAAACATTGACTAATTCATTTATTAGCATTGGATATTGTTGATTGAGATATATATAAGCAAGTTGCTGCTTTGAAAGTGATGGCAGAAGAATTTAGCCTAGAAAAGCAAATGTGAATGTGGAAAAAAAAAGTCTCACTTCCATTTTTAAGGTAATTATTCAGTATATTAAAAATGAACTGAACCATAGGTTAACAAAGCTCCTTTCACAACTTTAGCATGCAGTGTATTGTATTCTTGCTAAAACGCCCTTCCCTTGGGTTTACAGTATTGTGAACATCACATTTTCCAATACTATTTTGAGAATTCCATAGCTACTGCTTTAGAACAGAGAATTTTGGTTATGTTGGTTTAGTTTGAAGAGCAGGCCAGATGTATTCTGCTGTGAAGTACCGTGTACTTTGGATTCTATATCAAAATGATAGTAAAAGGCAAAAAGTACTGTTTCTTGCATGGTGATTTTTGGGAGCATTTGCTAGTATGGACTGACCAGGTTTGGCTTGGTTGGAGCATTGGCTGTTTTTCTTGTTTCCTCTTACAGAACTGCATCTAAAAATATGTCGTTTCCTAATTTTGATTTCCGTTAAGCAGTTTTACTAATGTGTGTGAGGATGTTTTGACTGTGTTTGGAAGGGAGAATGTCTGCAGGATCAAGAGCAGAAGCAAGAGGGGTTCATGGGATGCTGCCTATCTAGATGCCCTCCCCGACATAAAAATGTCCTTGGGTCCTCCAGGGTGATGACATCCATGGATCCTGTGCTGGATTTCACTGTCAGCTAGTGACCTTCTGGGTTACTTTTCAGCTGTACTCTTTGCATTTGCTTTCTACTTTCAAGGACTTTGGAAGATCTTTTGAAAAACAAGGAACAGCAAATAAGAATGATCAGTGTTGTTGAGTTTGCTGGTAGATAGGAATGGCAGCCTTTCTTACAGAGGCTGAGCGGTGTTTCCTTTTTAGTGAAGGTGATAGGCAATTTTTCAAATGGAGCTAAGTGACCTTGGCTTCTGCCGGTTTCAGCTGGCGTCGTACCCTCCTCAAAAGCAGGTCTATAAAATGTATCTTCAAAAAAAAAAACAAAGCCAAGATTGCAGATATGCTGGGAACGACTCACCCCTGTAATGAAAGCCTGAGGTTGTTTGTTCAGCAGCACATGCGCAGGTCAAAGGTCTGAGGGAAATTCGTGTTTATCCTGGAAGTGCTCAAAAGTGGCAACCAGCTGTTGCTGATAGCAAGCACATTATCGTCACATGTAGTTGAATTTTCTGCGTCCTTGTTTTCTCAACTTTTTTTCACATTATTCTTGTAAGGGAAAGATTGATCATCCTCGCACTTTGTCATTGGTGCTGTGGAAGCTCCATAGTGGTTAGATCTGCTGGCTCTTAGACCTTAGCCTTGTCTAGCAGTGTGTGAAAAGAGATCGTGGTTTAATTTAGTTATCCATGTTTGTTTAGTGCGAAACAAACCTGAAGTGAAAAATCACATTATTTTCTTGGCCAAAGATGCTAAAAGAAACTTGCAATATTTTTTTCTTATATAGCCAACTCTTGTAGCTGCTACTACAAATACGGCACTTAGGCAAGTCCCAGTAAACTTTCGTCCACTCAACTTATTTTTCTGCTAGAGAAATATTTGATAATTATGAAGTGTGGCCCCAGAATATTGCTGAAGAGGTAGGTTTCTTCTCTCTTCTCAGCTAAGCTTTTATTCTTGCATTAAGTGGAATAATACTTTTGTTGTCAGGTCAAATCCAATCTTAGTACTAGCAAATACTGTTCGCGCAACTTTCAGCCTACAGGAACACAGGGTGTTAAAAATACTTGAAAACAAATAATTCATTCCAGGTTCTGCTCAAGTGAGAATGTGGAGAGCGTTGAAAGGTGGGAAAAAAGTGAGGGGGAGGCATGTAAAAATTAAGCGTGTGTGCATGTGGAGGGGGAGAGAATGCAGTGGGTTTCTTGGCATAGTCTCAAGTGTAAGTTATTTTGCAAACAGAAAAATCTTGTTCTTAGGTTTTGAAAGCTGTTTGAAATTCTGAGTTTCCTACTCATAGTAAAATGTAATTGCTTCTTCTCTCACAAATGTCTATATGGAGAAGTTTCTTGTGGATATAGGACTTATTTTGTTGGTCTCTTTGAGTGTTTCAGTATCTGCAAGGAACATAAAAAAAGGCTCCTTAAGCATCTTAACAGCATGGCCATTTGTGTGACTTGGTTCGCCTGCCAACCTCCTACTCCACTCCTTATTGGAGTGACATTCTTCCAAGTTATTTGAATGCCTGTGTTTTCAGTTAATTTGAAGGAATGGGGGGACTGTGTGTCAGTAGACATGCCCAGTGACACATCTGCTTTTGTGATTAAGTTCATGGCTTGAAGAAAAGCTGTACTGAAGCTGTGGATCCTGTTATATGCATTTAATTCAGGGCTAAGATGGTCTTAAGGCTGAAAGAATAATTTGAAATCTGTACTTTAGCGTGCAAGTAACTTTAGGCTGTTGAAGTGTGTGTTCGCTGGCAGCCTGTGCACTCGTTCTCTGGAACAGTTGTTGGGGATTATGTATGGGGAAGGTACGTGCTGTTTCTGCTCAGGCAGAGCTCTGTGGGGACAGAGCTCCCAGAGGGGCACCTCTCTGTGGTGCCGTGGGCTCGTGTTGGCAGCGGGGAGGGCAGAGCTTGCCTCAGAGTGCCAGTGTCGGTCTGGTGGGGGCCAGCTTCCACTGGGGCTCTGGTTGGAATGCTTCAGCTGAATGGGATGAGCTTGTTTTGTTCAGATGGTGAATCTGCCGAAGTTGCATATTACCATTTCTGCGGCTGTGCATCTAGCGCAAGAGATTTTCTACTTGGCTTGTTTTTCCCCCCACAATTCAGAGGGGGAAGGTGCTAAGTCTGGAAAAGAAGGAGCAGGAGCAGTCTCTTAAATTGGATGCATGGGTGAAGGAACCACGGCTTGGGTTCACTTGGGGAGCAATTGCTCTTCAAATACTGCATGGCTGTTGGAGCAGTAGCTGTAGCATGTTATATTGGCCATTGAGACTTGTGTGAAATGTCCGTCCCTCTTACTGTAATTCTTTCATGTCTTTTAATGGTTTCATTCTTTCATGTCATTAATGGTTTCGTCATAAATGAAACTAACGTACTTCATTCACTGAAGGAAACAGAGGAATGACATTTCAACCCAAATACTTGTTCTGCTTTGTATTAAAACTCCTGCAGTTTTTTTCTTAAAACAGCTTTTGGCATGTTGGTGAACAGTATGTGCCTGTTATGGTTATTACCTCTCTAACAAGTACTGCCTTCAAATGCTGAGTGGGAGCACTGCGCTTTCAGATTGGGTTTTTTTTTGGAGAAAACAAAAAAGACTGAACACCTGTTTCCATATTTTGTTACTTCCATGTTTGTTTTCTAAAACATGTACCTAATAGATGATGTGATTCTCCTTTCATTTTTCATGATGTACAAATGAAGGTGGCTTGTGTTGGGGGTGATACAAAGACAAGCACTACAAATGCATAGCAGTTTAAATCTGAATTCAGAGGTTTTCTATGGCATGAATGGCCAGCAGCCCAGATGTGGGAGGCAGCAATTTCTGGTTTCTGTCATGTACTTGCTTACTTGAGCCTGTAGACTGAGCATGTCCACAAAACACTGATCACAGCAGTAACTCTCTGCTGTTGGGACGGTTGCCTTAACCTACCATCACTGCCCGCAGCAGAGAGTAGCTGGGTTGTGCCTGACTGGCAACCGGGGAGTTTCAGTGAGCCTAATGCAGGCTGCTGGAAGGGCATTGGCTCCCAAGTTTCTTTCTTTAAATGGCATACTTATCGTTTCTTGAGTTAAACCCCATGTTGTTATAAGAGGATTTCATGCAGTAAGAAGCACTGCCATGTTAGAAAACCTGGGTGAAAATCCCTTTAACATTATTTCTTCCTTAAGTTTATCACAGATTTATTATAAAGCTGTCTAATACATGTTTTACACTATCACTTTGTGCTCAGGTCTGTGCCTGGCACGGGTGGTGTTCTTTCTTTTAAATCTGAAGGAATGTTTAGCTTGTAAGGGAGACACTAAAACTGTAAGTATTATACAGATTTCACTTCCTATTTGACAGTATGAAAAATGTGAGTTACCTACTGGTAAAAGCCAAAGAGTGGTGTCTGAAATGGAAAACTGTATTTTGAAATGGGACTCTGGAGCAGACTGGCCTGTTTCTTGTGGGAAAAACGCTTTCTACCAATGAAAAGGAGTTCTGCAAAAGCTGTTTCAAATAGGCTGGGCTCTGGACTGTGAAGGGAAGGGGTTTATTTTTCCATGTGACTTTCAGAAAGTCAATAATAAGTGGCCTTTGCAGAACAACAGGTATCTTTGTAATTCTGGTTTTGCTTTGTAGTAGCCTGCCCTGGTCCTTATGCCACTTTTGGCTTCTTTTTCCAGCCTCCATGATAATCCGTTTCCCAAAAAAGGCTAAACAGATGAAATGAAAATGGCAGTCCTTCAAGTTCCAAGCCTCGGGGCAGAGAGATTAATGGTGTACTTGGCCATGGCTTTGCATTGGTAGTTGGAAAATGAAACTAACAGATGAGGAGATTCATCACTCACTTAAAATAGCTGTTAATAACAGGCTGGCAGTGATGGGTATCTCTGTAAAAAGTGTAATGAAAGAGTTCCCTGCTGACATCATTACTGGCTGCATTTTGTTGGGTGAGGGTTTTTTTTTTTTTGAGAAGCCCAGTCCCGTGGTTCAGCTCCAGTTCCCCTTAGCAGCCCGAGTGTATGGAAGGGTGATCTCTCTGCTAATTAGCCCATGGTGCTCCTGTCCTGTGACTTATTTCTATTGCACCAGTATTCAAACATAGCATCTGTCCCATTGACTGACTTCAGCTATGTTGAAATATTGCAGGGGTTAAGATGTTCCCGTTCTCCCCTTTCATAAAATTTAAAAGCTGTTGAAACCAAACCAGTGCTGAGGACTGAGAATACACCTCTAATGGAGGGCTCGACACTGAGAGCCCTCCCCATTGCCGTCAGTGGTCTCTGCCTGGAGGTTTTAGACATTTGATACACAACTAGTGACTGTGACTGGTGATTTGGTACTAAAATCTAATCTAAATATGAGTTAGTGATAGTTACTCTAATTTCTTCATTTTGTTCAATCCAGTGAGTGTCTTTGCAAGCAAGTACTGGGATTGTGAGAGGAAGGGGATGCAGGAGTCTTACCTGTCTAGTCAGGGGTGGAAGAAGCTTCACCACTTTCCAAATTTGCCCACCTTGTGTGTATGACGTCTTTCAGAAAATACAATGAAGTGTGAAGTCTGCAGTGGCAGCATTGTTATCTGAGAACAGCAACCTTAAATTGGACGTTTGTGCTCAATGAAGGTTGCAAAATTGGAAATTACTTACACCACTGACTATTTATTCCGCCTATCTGTGGAAATGGCTAATGGTTTGTTACCCAGGAAACACTTCCAGTGGTTTCTGCTCCGGTCTGTTAAAGCTCAGAGCTGTGCTATTGATGTGTTGCTGATACTTTAAAAGAAAGGATGGCAAAGATGTGATGCCTTGTTTGGGGTAGAAGATACCACAGAAAAGGAAAGAATTTAAGGAATGAAGAAACCTTTGGGAGATAGCAGAGTATCTGATCTCAGTGCAGCCTGTGGTATTTTTTATATTCGTTAAAATCAAAACGTTATTTACTCAATAGAAGCTACTTAGTTTGATGAACAGGATTTGCTTTCAAAAAATGTTGAAGATGTTCTCCCTCATTTGACTTAATTTCTTTTGAGTAAGTGTTTATTCCAAAACAGAAATGTAATGAACTACTTAAAGTTTTTCTTCTCTAAAGTATGTTGTGAATATTATATGTTGTCCTTAGACAGTTCCAGGCTGTAAGTGAGGAAAAGAATTTCACTGCGGAGTGAGGGAACACTTCCAGGAGCTTGGAGGTTTTCTGGATTTCCTTTGATATGGTTTTTTCGTGTTAACTGCAACTTTCCTTTTGGAAGGGACCAGGGTAGTTTCATGAGCAATATTGGAGGGAGTTCAGATAGCTGTGAGCAGAAACTATTCCCAGTTCACAGAATCATAGAATGGTTTAGGTTGGAAGGGACCCTAAATATGATCTTGTTCCAACCCCCTTGCTGTGGGGGCAGGGACACCTCCCACTAGAGCAGGTTGCTCAAAGCCCCATCCAGCCTGGCCTTGAACACCTCCAGGGATGGGGCATCTGTGACTTCCCTGGGCAACCTGTTCCAGTTCCCAATGTTGTTTTTATCAGTTGAGAATGAGCCGCAACCACTTACTAAAATTCTCAAAAATTACTGATGAAAGCAGGGAGGTTTTTAAAATCTTAGTACTTACACTAATACTGCATAATACTCTGTAATATCTGTTAGAATGGAAACTTACTTCTGGTGTATTTTGCTTTCGATTTTAATAACTCTGGGCTACTTTTGATTAAATTAAGTTACAGCCTTTCTTGTACAACCAACTGTTCTTGCTGAATACTGGTCAACAGTAGTGAACAAACTGAGGCCTGTTGCCTGCCTACCTGGGGCAGTGAGTTCCCACCTCCTTTCAATTCGTTGAAATGTGTGGGTTTATAAAGTATATTTTCATCATGCAGTTATCCAAAGGCATGGTTCAGCTCTGCATCAGGTCAGATAACTCGATGCCTTTTCAGAGGCTTGAGTAGTGCTCACCATAACTGATGACACAGAGTTTTTCTTGCCTCAGCTGTTTTGTTCAGGTGTGGTGGGTGTAGCTGTGTCCTGTGGTATTATGTGGGGGAACAGCAGTGCTACATGATGGGTCCCTCTCTGGAGAGGGAGCTCCTGCCCATCTCTGATGCACGTTGTGGCTGCCCCTCGCACGTGGAGGTACAGCTGGGGTTCACCGGTGTCTGTGCAACGCAGGCACTGTCCACCTCAGCCAAAATCGCATCTCAGTGAGGTCAGTTTGTTAAACTGGCATTATGTGCCAATCCTGGAGCTCTAATCCTGTAGGATTATCTCTAGTTTGGCCATGAGTTCAGGGTTGCAAGGGAGTAAATCTGTCCCTGGAAGCCAACAGATGCTTGTAATTGGCAGTGGGACATCAGTCATTATCACGTATCTCCAAGAAGTAATTAAGAGAAAGCAATAATTAATCTAATTCTAACCAATAGACCAGCAGGACTGATTTATTTGGTTTGAAATTAGAATTTTAGTTTGAAATTGGAAGGCACATGTTTTAATGACGGGGTACAAATGGAGCTAAAGAGCATTGTAGCTTTGTGCCAGGGTATGAGAGAATTCTGATTTTTTTTCCAACATTTTCACGTGATAGGCACTTCTTTTAATCAATAGAAATGTAACATAATGAACTATTGATAGAAGTTCACTTAACAGCTGTGCAGTCTGATTGGCTCAGGGAAAACCCATCAGTTTATAATACATATTTAGGCAAGATGAATCGGGAAAATCAGGATTCAAGTACTATGAAGCATCTGAATCTGTAATTTACATGAATAGTAAATTTTTTTTTTGTGCTGAATTTTAGCTCATATGGTAAGCATTGGATACTATATAATCATAGCTAAAATCATAAAAAGCTAAGGCTTCAACAGGAACCGATGCTCAGACATGTTCATGTTCAGTATGCTGTATGGCTGAGTTTTGGTTCTCTGTATAGTAATAAGGCAAACTTGCCATGGGATAGAAAAATGAGTAAAATTGTTGGTGTTGGTGGATGAGAAGCCCAACATGATCTGTCAATGTGCACTTGCAGCCCAGAAAGCCAGCCGCATCCTGGGCTCCATAAAAAGTAGTGTGGCCAGCAGGTCGAGGGAGGTGATGCTGCCCCTCTACTCTGGTCTGGTGAGACCCCACCTGGAGTACTGTGTCCAGCTGTGGAGTCCTCAGCACAGGAACGACATGGACCTGAGGGAGCAGATCCAGAGGAGGGCCACGAAGATGATTGGAAGGCTGGAGCGCCACTCCTATGAAGACAGGCTGAGAGAGTTTGGATTGTTCAGCCTGGAAAAGAGAAGGCTCCAGGGAGACCTTATAGTGGCCTTCCAGTACCTAAAGGGGACCTACAAGAGAGGTGGGAAGGGACTTTTTGTCAGGGACTGGAGCGATAGGAAGAGGGTAATGGTTTTAAACTGAAAGAGGGGAGATTTGGATTAGATACTAGGAAGAAATTCTTTACTGTGAGGGTGGTGAGACACTGGAACAGGTTGCCCAGAGAAGTTGTGGATGCCTCATCCCTGGAGATGTCCAAGGCCAGGCTGGATGGGGCTGTATCCTGGTGTAGTAGGAGGTGTCCCTGCCCATGGCAGGGGGGTTGGAACTTGATGATTTTTAAGGTCTCTTCCAACCCAAACCATTATATGATTCTATAAAATGTCTGTGTGTTGGAGTCTGTGGGGTTTTCATCTTTGACTGCAGTCTTGACAGTCAGGGCATTATCTTGGTATATGAATACGGATTGAGCTTGACTTTGGACATTCAGACCTGAACTGAAAGTAGAGACTGTGGCCTTCGTACACCTTCAGGGAGAAGTCACAGTGAATAAAATGAATCATACTGTGATTATGGGTGGAGAGAAATGAAGATCTTAATGTTTGTCGGTCTTCGTTTGCAGAGGAAGTTCTTTATTTTTGATCTCAGTGTTTCATCTGCCACTATAAGGAGATAGAGATAGCTCGGAGAGCACCTCCTCTTGCCTCTTTCTTTTCACGGAAAAAGGTTTTGATTTCCCCTGAGAAAGCTAAAATGAAACATGTATCAGTGCAGAAAAACCTGACCCGTTTTTGGCATAATGAGCTCAAACTTGATTAAAATTCTTTTATTAAAACACAGCTGAATAAGTAGCCATACAGTAATGACTGGAATGTGTCCTCAGACTGGAAGGACTCTGCTGAGCACGTAGCACAGCTCAGCGTACAAGCTGATTCATTTGGACTGCTGCAGTCATGCTGAAAGTCACACTAGTCTGTCTCACGCTAACTTAGTTTCATGCACACTTTTATTTTTAAGTGAAGTAATTTGGCTTCTATAATAGAATTCTCGTTTTTCAGATTTTCTCTTCAACAGTCGGCAAGGTGAATAGCAGCTCTATTGATCATAAGTCACAATGTAATTGACAAGGGATTTATATGTTTTGCTTGATTTATTCAGACAAAGATTAGATGCATGTGACTGACTTACATTCCTAATAATGTTGGTAACCCTCATGATCTTTAGCAACCTGTCTTGGAGAACCTGGAAGCATAGGTTTAGTCTTCTCTGCTGTGATCTTTGGGGCAGATAAGTAGTGAAGAAGCACAGAGGAGCTAAACAACTTTTTAATACATCTTTGGCTGCTACTTGAAAATATATTTCAGTATTTTCCACAGTATCTACCTGAACTGATCAAATCCTTTGCAAGCGCCTGTTGACTGTGTGTACTACTGTTGAACTGTGTTGTGAATAAGGACTTGCAATGATGTGCCTAACAGGATTCAAGATTTTTGTGTTTGATGAGCCTTGAAGACTAGTGAAACGATTCCTGACAAAAGTTCTTTGAAGTCTGGAGTGTTTTAAATAAGTCTGCTTTGAAATACTTTGTTTGCAGTCGAAAATAACTTATGCAAGATTTGGACAAGGGGGTACAGGCACTGGGAAGAACCTAAGGTCGCCTCTTTCCTTTGAGATTGTGTTGGATTGATGCTTTTTTTTTTTTAAAAGAAGGCTGAACAATTGCATCTTTCATCTGTTGATCTCAACTGGTATCTGTTTGAGGTGCCATTGAACATTTGGGGCATCTTGTGTCAGGTGGCATAGCTTTCCACTGTGTCTTCTGTTGGCTACACTGTTTATTCCCTGATGCCTCAGTAGGTCTTCTCCCTGGCTGAACTGTCATCAAGATGATGGTCACATCATGGTATGTTGTAAAAGGTATGATTTATCTAGGGAGAGGATATAGTCTAGCTATCCCATAGAAAACAAAAAGGGTCGTAATTGTCTTGATCAAACACCACCAGTGTCAGTAGTTTGCAGATGGGTGAAATAAACCAAGTTAAGTATTTCAATTCCAGAAGCTTTTAGTTGTGTTCACTATGTTGAAACAAAAGGTTTCTGATGAATTTTTTAAGTGAAGTTCAGTGCGTCATTCTTACCCCTCAAGCTTTGAACACAAAAGTAGAAATAATAAAAATTTATATTTGTTAGGAAATCAGTGCCTCTACTGTCTTAAATTAATGGTTATTACTGTTAAAAAAAATAAAAATCTCATCTGTCTTTCCTTGGGGGATAACAGAACTGAGGACAAAATGTATTTATTCCCACATTAGGAGTAGCTCAGAAACAGATGCTTTGCAAAAGAATTACTCTAGGAGATTAGAGTTAAATGCACTGTTGCCAAAATTAGAAAATGAAGTTATTAATGGCCTTTCTAAAAGCGTAGTTGTTTAGATTACAAACTCTTGTGATGACTGCTACGTTTCTGAAAAAAAACTTTGAAAAAGATGCCAGACATATGTAGGGGGAAACGAAGGAAACACTTTAAACCAAAACCCACCCACACTGTGTCTCCTGATTTTATATATGTATCTGTCAAAAGCAAATATTTTACCTGAAAGTTTCACTGTTCAGGGGATTACCTTTGCGAGGGCAAATTTTGGATTTTGGGAGAATTTATTTCTACAAAAGGAGTGAAAACTTGGCTGTTTCACAACACAGACGTCATTTTCAATTTTTAAAAAAAGTACGTTTTCTCATAATACATCAGTTTCATTTTGTGTCTCCTTTCTTTAGTGACATTTCTCAAGAATTCTGTATTGATCTTAACTGATCCAGTCTTAACTGTTAGATATGAATAAAAATGAGTCTTATTTTTAGTAAGAAAAGTATTCTGAGGGACAGCAGTGTGCTTTGTCCCACTGCCACTATAAAGCATGAGAAGAGCTTTTCTCTCAAGAGCAAAACTGTAAAGCTGAAGCCTTTACAAAGGGTCTGAGTTCCTCTTTGCGCCTTGTAGATCCAAGTGTAGTCCCAGCTTTGTCCTCCTTGACACTATAGTGTCAGGGATCGCTTCTTTCAAATGTTCTCTACCAGCGTCAGGAAACATGGAATCTGGTTCTCCATCCATCCAATCGTACCTGCTGTGCTGCACCTTTCCATGTGCTGTTCTCTCATCCTTGTTTTTTCAGCTGAGCATGATGTTTCTTGTTTCCTCCATGAACTGTTGCATACTGGTTGTTTTCAGTTTCAGTTAGCAGCTTGGAAGGCAGCTGTGCTTTGTGTGTGTCATGCTTCAAAGAAAAATAGTGTAAGAATTTTTTTGGCTGAAGACATTTATTTTGCAAGTATATACATCTACTGGTGATTTTGTGATAAAACTCACTGCGGACAGTTGATACAGGGGAAAAAAATTGCTTTATTCACTTTTTAAAATAGGAACCTTCACATTTGATTTCTAGAACAGTGTCCGAGGAAGGCTTGTTAGAGCAGCCTTTTTATAGGAGAAATAAGTTCTTTGTGGGTATCCCCTGTTCTTGATGAGAGATTTGTTGCAGAAAAACATTTTCAGCTTCAAGATGGGAGTACCTGGCCAGAGAAGTGGGGATGGGAGTGCATGTTTGCACAGAGCCTGCAATAGCTCTGGGAATGCCTGCTTGGGCCAGTAGGGATCATGCTTTGCTTCACAGGTTGGAGATATTAAAGTGCCCATGAATTCAGCCAAACAGTGGCACGGGCCTGACATAAAACTAGAAGAAAGCCTGAAAGCACTTGTAGTCACTGTTCTGGGGGTCTGTGGTCATTTCAGTAGCAATATTTTTCCCACCCTTACCAACGATTTCTAGTGAGGCAAAAAATACCACGCTTGAATCCCTGATAGAAGGATGTTTTTTGCAAAACTGCCAGACGCTTACTTTTAAAAATTTTTTATCACCCTCTCTCAATGAACATTGCAACAATAACAGTACATTTACTGGTCTGTGAGTCCAATAATTGCAGAACTATTACTGGTTTACAGCCATTCCCCTCTTCCCCCCCACCCTTTTTTTTTTTTTTTTTTTTTTTAAGGAACAGGGCTGTGGTGTAGCATCAATCTTCAAATGTTTGCATGTCAAACCTCTAGCATTGTGGTGAAAACATTTTCTGATTCTGTTGACTTCCTCTTTTGTAATACTACCTTTGCAGATCCCTTGAAATTATTTCTGTTTCCCTGCAGATTGCTGGTCGGAGCTCCTCGGGAAAAGGCCTTTCCATCCCAACAAGCCAATAGAACAGGAGGGTTGTACAGCTGTGACATCACATCTCAAAACACAGACTGCAAACGTATCAAATTTGATGAGAAGAGTAAGTTCTTTGGTGCTTTTGCTTTGGATTAAAACGCTTGTCTGATTTTTCTTATTTGATGTTCTTTCCAGAGGCTGTGTGTCTGACAGTTGCTTCTGTGGATTTATACTTAACATTTTTTGCATCAGAATAAGTTGTACCTTAAATGCTAAGATAGCTTGAGATGCTTAAATCCTGGTAGATTTGGATGTCCCTATTCTTTCATGAATTGATGTGACATAATCTGCTGGAAGTGTTTAATATGGATGTTGTCAGTGATAATATGTACAGACAGTGCCACCTGCAGACTGTCTCATGTACTGTATGAAGTGCCTGTCCTGACAAGGACTTTTAAAAAAAGACAACAAAGTAGTAGGTAACTGTTAATATTTGAAGCTGTGTTATGATACTCTGCAGCTGACCCGAGGATCGAGAGTAAAGAAGACCAATGGATGGGTGTAACTGTCCAAAGCCAAGGACCAGGAGGAAATGTGGTGGTAAGTCTAAAGGACTAACTTATAAAAACATTTTCGGTCTACAGTAAATGTTCTGAATGGTTTGTGTTTCTGTGCAGCTTTCTGAAAGGTAACTTTGCTATGCTTAGTCCTGTGTTTTCTTGTAAGAAAGATGTCTTCCTGGCAAAGAAAGACACTTGAGATTGTAAAAGCTTTTTTTTTTTTTTTTTCTAACTGTGAGTTAGCCTGTCTTTATAATCTTTGTAGCCATCTAGAATGGACAGTTCATTTTCAGAGTGTCCACTTATTTTTTGTTTCTTTTAAATACCACTGGTTACAGAAATAGGGAAAAATAGCGTGATAGTTGTAAAAATAGCACGCTACAGCCTGTTTTCCAAGATGATCAGCCTCATGTTAACTTTTATCAGGCACTTTGGCTGAACTGCTTCTATGAATTAATGTGGCCATTGCACTGCAGTAGGCTACTAGCTAGTCTTTATTTTATACAATACAGAGATGTTCTTTATTTTATACAGAGAGAAAAAGCCAGGAGTTACCAGAGTGTGTTACTTTTTTAGCTCTTCCTCAGTTAAATAAACCACTAATGGTGCTGCAGGATACCAGCTACATCATAAAATGTGTGTGCAGTGGGGCTTCTGCATCTAATTCTTGCAGGTTAATGCCATTGATTCCAAAAGTAGAGGCAGGTGACTTCAGGGTGTGAATCTGAAGTTATTATTGCCTGTATGTCCTTAAATAACTTGCTTCAGTCTGCTTCAGAACCCAAAGAGGGAAAGAGCAGATGGAAAGAGTCCTGCTGGTTGAATAGTTAATCATCAACTAATGCTATGGTGTCTTTTCTGAGAAGGAACTTTTCCTTTTTAGTGACAAGTGGGAAATGCACTTATTAGATGAGGTGTGGGCAGCCTGAATGTCACTGTGGAGCAGGGCAGCACTGCAGTGCTTGAAGTGTGGAGCAGCTGGGTGTTTGTGTAATGTTTAAGCCTTGGTAGGAACTACAGAAAAGGTGTTTCAGCTGAGAAATCTGGCTTGTTTGTGCTCTTCACACACTTACTACCTCTGGTACTGCAAAAAATGCTACTGGCAAAGGGGTTTGATTGTTGCACCTCTTTTTACAGTGGTTTGGTGGTTACACCAAACCCATATAACACTTAATCCAGTGGCTAGTCGTCCTTTATGTTAAATATTTGACTGGAATTCTGTTCCCAGGTGAACAGTCTAAAAGGTTAAGGAACATGTTATGCTCAGTGCTGCTGCTCTGTCCCAGTGACAGTTATCCTGTAAGTGGAACATCCAATACAGGAAGTAGGAACAACTTCCTTCCCCTTCTGAATAGTCTCTGGTAGATGGTAGTTGAATCAGCATCTTGTCTATGTTCTGCACAAGCGTGTAAACCGTTTAACTGACAGCTGTGGGGAAACAGGGTCACTTCTTTCCTCGCGTCTTGAAAGGGAGGGAATTAGGTATCAGGGAAAACGTTAGGGCTAACAGTCTTAAATCCCACAGGCAAGAGGCCGTGTGGCCTTCCTTGACCGTGAAGCTGGTTGCTCTGACTTGCATCCATAGGTACCCAAATTTTGCCATACATTGCCCATAGGGAACAGTGGACTCTGCATTGCAGCCTGGATGTGTCTCCAAGGTGACTGTTTTACAGCATTACTAGCATGAAGTATTGCTAAAGGGGACCAGCCTTCTTTGATGACTTGCATACAAACATACAGAAAGCGTCACTTACTATTTCTTCTATCTTGCAGACATGTGCACATCGCTATGAGAAAAGGCAGTATGTAAACACAGTGCAGGAAACCCGGGATATCATTGGAAGGTGCTATGTGCTGAGCCAGGATCTCACTATTAAGGATGATATGGATAATGGAGTATGGAGTTTTTGTGATGGTCGTTTAAGAGGCCATGAGAAGTTTGGTTCCTGTCAGCAAGGTGTTGCTGCTACTTTTACTAGAGACTATCATTATATTGTGTTTGGTGCCCCGGGCACTTACAATTGGAAAGGTACGACCTGGCTTCCTTCCTGCCTACCCTTCCCGTTTCCTCTGAGATCGCTCACAAGGGCTGCATCCTAAGATTTAATTTTTTTTTTTTTTTGGAGGGTGGAGGGGATAATAGGGATCTAATGATTTTACCTTGCTTTCACGAAATGCTATGCTCCTGTATCAAAAGTATTTACTGAAGTTCCTTTAAATATCCTTGAGGGAGTGCTTATGAATAGATACTGCAACTTTGCACTTATGTACAGCAAATTTTTACCTTATTAGTCTTAATCTTATGGTGGGATTAAGTGCTTGCTTTGAGACTTCCATATTGGAACAAATTACTAAATTATTTTAAAGTTATTTGACCAACCTTTTTCTCCTGCATTTGAGCAAATGTTAGATAGCTTCAGTGAGATCGTTGTTACCCTACAGTATTCTCCACTTCATTCTTTGTGTAATTTGTGGAAAGTAGTACTTCCCACATAAAATACTGAAGGATTGCAGGAAGATAACTGATCAGAGCAATACTACATGTATTCATATCTAAAGCTATTGATATCCATGTAAAATTGCATGAGTAATCTGTCTGACTAAGAGCCAAGTACTCCGTATCATCTAGGCAATATTCCAAAACTTAAGGGAAAAAAACCCATAGATTTCTATCTGTTAGTTTATATTGAGAAGCATCTAAATGGCCAGCTCTGTCCCTCTTTCTTAAAGTGATTTTCTCGTCACGCTTCATTACACCAACAGCTGTAAATACTTCCCTCTTTAGAACATCTGATTCTTGAACCATTACATTTTTCCCCTCACACACCTGTGCCTGCTATACGAACCATGCAAAATCTTTGAGTTAAGCTCTGGCACAAGGTGTACTTTAGTGAAAACTTAATCTTCTACATATCTGTCAACAAAATCTGACCAAGCTGAAACAGCATATTGAGTTCAGACACTGTTTTACTTTAATTGCAGAGAAGTGCTATGGTAGTATATCAGTTGTAAAAGTACTCTTCTGCTTGCCAAAATGTTAAATAAGCCTGTTCATAAAAAGGAAGCACACATTTTATCGAACAATAACTCTTAATGTTTTCTAAATATATCACTGGTGTTTGTTGTAGCTGAACATTAATTTTTTTTTTTTGGTATTCCTGTGTATACTTCCATGCCTTTTAAGAGAGGCTTTATGAGGTTAAGAAATGTGGGATGAAGGTGGTTCCTGACCAAGCTGGTCCCATGTTTTTCTTGAGAATTTTCTTAGTATCCCATGTTTTCCAGATCATTGTGTGGCCTCTCTGTGGAGTAGCACGAGATTCTGGCACACAGAACTTAAGAGATTCATTGTCTTTTGAAAACGCTATCACCAAGTGCACTATTCTGTGTTTGTCCCATTTAAACAGCAGTCACTCTTTCATTCATCGTAATTAATGTTAGCTGGGAACCATTTATCTGTTATTTTTCTCCCTTACCATTCATTTGCTTTTATTTTATCATTTCATTTCTTCAGGGGTGGTTCGTGCTGAGCAAAAGAATCAGACATTTTATGATCTGGGTATCTTTGATGATGGGCCTTACGAAGTTGGTGATGAGAGCCGCCAAGATAAGAATCTAGTTCCTGTTCCAGCTAACAGTTACTTAGGTAGGATTAAGTACGTATGGTAAATCTCTTTAGGCTTCTTAAACTTTTGTGATCTCAGCTTGGTGCAATGATAGAAAATGGGAGCAGAAAATCCTTCATTTGTGGACCCTGTAACATGTTAACCATTTTGGATAATTCACATCTCCATCCGCGTTTATGGGCCAGTTTTAAGTGTAAGATGAGACTCTGCTGAGGCACCTGGAAGAGCTGCTAATGTAATGAGAGATTAAAGAGCTGTGATGAGGACCTACTGATTCTCAGGGAGTGATTCTCATCACTCTAATAGTGAAGTACAGCCTATGGATCTGTAGTCCTTAGTCACACGGTCTCAGCCATGTGGTATCAGAGAGTTTATCAAAATTTGAGTTTCTGGATGTCACTGTTAAGACTGCAGTTTCCCTCTCCTGGTAGGTGAGTGCAATTTTTTTTATTCTTCAAGTTTTTACAGGCCTTTAAACTGCCATAATGTGAGTAATGTTTATATTTTAAGCGTGTTCACATTTTCAGTGTGTGTGTGCATTGCTGGGGGTGAGTCTCTTGCACTTTGTCCTTAGGCTGGTGACGTTACTGTACACCAGTGAGATAGGCTGGTGCAGAGAAAAGGCTACGCTCCATTTTTGGAAGGGCCTCAAGCGTAAAGAACCTTTCAGTTCTAGCACAGATAACTGTGGTGTACTGGATCCGCTGCTTTTGGCACAAGCAACAAATACAGTTTTGGTAACTTGAAACTGGAATTTCTGTGTGAGTAGTGGGAAGTTGAACAGATGGGAAGGGCATTGCTAATATAAAAAGTAAAAGTAAGTCAAGAGAAGAGCCAACCTAGAGGTACGTATTTTTTAGAAGAAATAGAACATAAACTCCCGTTAAGTATCAGCAATAATTACTGGATGTGAAAAAAATAAATATCGTAAGAGCTTATGTTAGAAAGAGAAGCTGCAAGCCTGTTCCGGTGAAATAAAAATTGGTGAAGTGAGAAGTGTCTGGGGAGGTGTCTTTTGCTGTGAACAGAGTAATACTGACTTTTTGCAGTTTCATAACAAATGCATTTATCTCCTAAATGTAAATGCTGCCTTTGATTTGTCACAATCAGAACTTCGTCCAGGCAAGCTTGCTGTTCCCTGGCATTGCTGTTCCCTCTCTTTAGACAGTAAATAAACATGGTTATAGCTGCTTTGCTTAACTGCTGTTTTTTTCTCTTCAATCTTTCACTCGTGTTTACAGGTCTTCTATTTTTGACAGCTGTATCTGATACTCATCCAGATCAGTTTGTATACAAAACACTGCCCCCCAGCATACAGGTGGACAAATCGGTGGATGTAATGATGAATAGCTACTTAGGTTTGTGACCACTTCAGGTGGCAGCATCTGGTCAGACATAATCTCCAGACCTTTGACATGATCCTATCCCCACCATCCCCCTCATCTCAAATGCATTGCAAGTAAAAGCATGTAAAAACAGGGATTCGGATGAAGAGCAGCTTGCAAAGTAACACTGCTTCAGAGAAACACTGATTTGTCATGCATCTCTCCAGACCCTCTCATCCTTCCCCTAGATGGGACGCACAGATTTTTTTCTAAAACTCACTGTGAATTGCTGTAATTGAGAATTTTCATAGTAGTGGTGAAGTGTTTCTGAAGGAAGGTTTCTATCTGTTGGCTAGTGTCTGTCTTCTTGTAATGCGTGTAATTTTCTACTTTGGCCTTTATTGGATATGTTGGTATATACAGTATGTTCTTTTGACTCAATTTTTCATACTTTTAAAAATGTATTGACTTTGATAAAGAATACATAAGATTAAATTAATTTGAACGTGTCCTTTAGGGCTGCATTAAATCAAAATCACCAGTTTCACCATTACTGTGTAAGGTCATTCTCAAATACTGTATATGTCATTCATGTAAAATACTGTGCTTGTGCAGTACATGTTGCATGTTTGCAATAGAATGATAGTGACTCGTATTTAGGAAGTTTTATAATAATTTTGCCAGATGTGAAATGTTCAAGCTATATTCAAGTGGTAAGGTGGAGTCAGTTCTCAGCTGGTATGTTTTAAACTGGTCTGGTATTTGGTGTCTGTGAAAAGTAGATATGAGTGAGCAATGAAATAATATGTTTGTGGGGGAAATACTTAAATGAGATGGGTGGAGGAGTGTAAACTTGTAAACGTGTCTACCAGTCCAAATAGAAATGGGGAATTCCCAGTATATCATACTCTGTTTTAGAGAAAAACTTCGATTCAATATACCACTTTAATATAGTAGGGGAATTAACAACACAACCTGTTTGCTTGTTTGTTTATATTTTATTGGTTTCTCTGTTAAAGGTTTCTCTTTGGACTCTGGTAAAGGAATTGTCTCCCAAGATGAGATGACTTTTGTGTCTGGTGCCCCAAGAGCCAACCACAGCGGAGCAGTTGTTTTACTGAAAAAAGAGAAAAATCAGAGAGCACTTTCACTGGAGCACATGTTTGAAGGAGAAGGACTGGCCTCTTCCTTCGGCTACGACGTTGCTGTTGTGGATCTCAACAATGACGGGTATGGCCTCGGTGAACTCTTGCTGCCTGTACAGTGGAGAATGGCAATCTGGCTTATTTCTGATTCGGTTTTTCGCATTAGAAATACACGGAATGCCAAATCCCATCCTCCATCTTTTGCTGGAGGAAACGGCGGCATCTCAGAGAACCAGTCAGGACACAGTCTACATTTCTAATTATAGAAAAAAGTTTATTTAAATTTAAACAGTTAGTATAAACAAATCTCATACCCAAACAAGACCCTAGAAGATCTTGGGTGTCACAAAGGGAATATAATCAGCTTGTACTATGAGTGGAGCTGTTGTTGCTCAACCAGTTTAATGTACTTTTTGTTCAGCAGCTCTTTGGCCAGCTGACCCTCAGACCACAGTCTCATCACTTATTTTTCACAGTACATCTGTAAAAGCACTATTTTTTTTTTTTTCCTCTTTAATTTTAAGATGGCAAGACATTGTTGTTGGAGCCCCGCAGTATTTTGACAGAAGTGGAGATATTGGTGGTGCTGTGTACATCTACATTAACCAGCAAGGCAAATGGGAAGGAGTAAAACCCATTCGCTTAAATGGAACCACTGACTCCATGTTTGGTCTCGCAGTTGAAAATGTTGGGGACGTTAATCAGGACGGGTATCCAGGTGAGTGAAAAACTATTATGATAAAACTGTATGTGACTTTTTTGCTAATGCCAGACTTGGAACATCTTACCCTTACCGTGACTGCAAGCTGCAGAAAGAATAAGAATGATTTTAGATGTTGCAACTTATTTTCAACAGATATTGCAGTAGGGGCTCCATATGATGGCTTTGGCAAAGTCTACATTTATCATGGATCCAAGAATGGAATAAATACAAAACCAGCACAGGTAATGAAATAACCTTTACAATATACAATTAGTCTTGCACAAAATTAAAGGAATGACAGGACTATCCGACTTCTCCCTTTCCATTACTATTGGTGGGGTGGTGGGTATGCAGAAAAGTCACAGGACCCTTCAAAGATTACACTGCTCAACAGAAAGATTAGGAATTCTTGACTTTAGTAGACATTTTTCTTCTGGGGCAGTTCTTTGGCACCAGTAACATATAGAGAAGGAAAAAGGCATATAGATGTGCAAGTTTTGTTTTTTTGAAAGAAATTTGGGGATTTGAAAATAATTATTTTCTTCATTTTCTCTTTCATTACTAATACTTCACTTTCTTTTTTAATTAAAAAATGTTTATGCATTTTTCTTTTTTTCTTGAGAACCACTCTATTCAGTTTGCAAGGTGAGAAATAGAACCTTGTTATCCTAGAATAGCTAGAATACTTTCTAGAATACTTTTTCAGTTTCAAGTGCCTATACTACATAAATACTATAAATAAAGATAAGCTAGGCAACATTTCTATGCAAAAGAGTAATTTCTGGTAGCTACTGTGATTGCAAAGTAACTTACTGGAAGAGAATCAAATCATCTTGGCGTTTCAGTGTCATTTACCTGAACTCTGCAGTCCTATCCCCTTGTATCTCCTCTCACTCGCGCCCCTCCCCCTGGCCGTAAGACAATGTTCACTTATTACTTATTTCACTTTTGTAGCTTTTAAATGCCTGAATTCCCTCAATCTGTTTGCTCTTTAGATTCTTGACGGTGAAAAAACAGGCACTAATTTCTTTGGTTACTCCATTGCTGGAAACATGGACCTGGATAAAAATTCCTACCCTGATATTGCTGTTGGTTCCCTTTCAGATTCTGTGGCTGTGTTCAGGTATTATATACAGAACTGTAATCACACCAAGGGTTTGGTTTTAGTTTTTGAAAAACAAGCTGCTCAGAAGTAACATAAAGCTGGCCTGGAGTGTATTTTCCCTTCTAGGAGTTGGAAATTCGGGGGGGGTGGGGATTCCATAAATGGGTTTGTTACCTTATAGCCTGCTCCTCAGTGAGAAGCTGCCTTATCCTATGGATAGAGGGAGAGGGTCAGTGGGCAGTTACTGTGGAGTGCTGATGAGTGCAGTGTCTGTCCCCTTGCTTTGCCCTGTGGCAACTTACTTGGATGCCCGTGCCCTTTGATGGAATTAAGGGTGATAAGTAATTATTTTACCCAAAGAAAGGGGAAGTTAACTGATACATTTGCTAGAGCTTTTGTTTGCTGCTGTTACGTACATCTAATCCTACTTTATTGACAATAGAACCAAACCAAACCCCTCTTGTAGCCGAGGATCCGAAAGCAGTGAGGCATATGGCCTTGCTGAGGTTGCACTGGGGTCCACGGGACAGCTGTGAGGAAGCCCTGCAGATAGATCCTTCTGGATTTCTGTAGCACATGCCTTAGTTAGGGAGGAGGCCATGGTCTTTTGCAGACTTGTACTGTTTTTCCTAGTTCAGTGTAGTGTTAAGTTGAATCACCAGTAATGTGCAGGAAGAGGACTGTCTCCTCCTCAGAGCTGTGAATGCTGCATCAAGTCTAGGTATTTAGTGGTGGCTGTCAGGTTCCAAAGGAGGAGGAGCAGAAACACCAAAATTGGTTATCTCAATTTTGAGGTTAAAAACAACTCTACCTTTCAGGCAAAATTATCTTTCCTACAATTTTTTGATGATCCTATCTCTGAGACGTGTAGTATCTGTGTACATAATTGGAATATTCATAAATGCACTGAAACAGCATCCAATAAAAGCAACTCATATTGCTTATGGAAGAGAACAGAGTAAGTGGATGGGAAGTTGGTTAAGTGTTCTGCTTATTCAAAAGGTACTTTAATTATTTGCTGATAAGAATAGTACAAAAACTTCACAAAGGTGAAATGAAAATCTTTATGGTGATGAACAGTGAAAGGGGAAAAGGAGGAGGTGGCTTAATGGCCATTTTAGACAACCTTAGATGCTTCACCGCCAGCAGGATCAGCTTGTCCATTTGTTCATGTGAACTGTCTTTTCTTGTCCTTTCCACAAAGGAAAAGAAAGGAAAAGTTGTCAGACTGAATTATGGTTACAGCCTACACGCAGAGGAGTCAGGAAATGAAAACATAATTTCCCACAGCCACCCAGGCTCCACATTAAAGCTGTTGTGAACATTAATTTGAATGCACTTCAGTACCTATGGTTGTTCACAGGGGCTGAATTACCACTGGGGTGGGCCATCACTTTGAATTTTCTGTTTTTTTCACAGGTGTATAAAATGTCAATCACAACATCGCATTAATGTACCCCGCTTCCCTGTCAGGCATTTAATCCAACTGTAGTTGGTTTTTGTTAAGTAGTTTTCTTTTGTTTCTAACCATTATGAAAGCCAAACTCTTGTGTTTCTTGGGGTGTCTTCGTTGCAAATCAGTGCAGGCATGGAGGGCATCTGGGATTCACGTGAATTATTTCATTAATTTTAACAGAAACTTTTCCTTCTTTTTTTACCCCTTCTTTTCATTCCCCATTTTTCCCCCAAATGAAGGTCTCGACCTGTGATAAGCATTAGAAAAAGCATTACAGTACAGCCTGACAGAATTGATCTAAAGAAAAAGAACCCTGAGGACCCTAGTGAAATATGGTAAATATGAAAAAAAAAAAAAAAGTATTATATCAGAAGGTGTGGTATATTGAGCTTTCTGTTGTCAAAATTTGTTCAGTCAGTGATGATGTTAAAGTGAAGGGATATGACAGTCATGCAGGTTAAGAATTTTGACTTCCTGAATTTGTGACTACTGTGCTAAACACAAGGTGTAGAATATGTTCTGTTCATACTGGCCCTTTTTGGAAATGGATGTCACTTTGCAGCTTAAGACTTCTAACACTTATAAGTATCTTAACTTGAACAGCTTTTTCCTGAGTAGAGATGTAAGAGCAAATGCCAGAAAATATTTTTTCTAATTACTTATTAGCCATTTTTTTTTTTTGTAATTCAGTTTAGTAAGCAGCAAATCACTGTTCTAGCATGAAAACCACAGTCATAAGACTGATAATATCAATCAATGGACTATTAAAACTTTTCAGTCTGTTGGACCATGCCTTATTGAAGTTAATATTAATTTCTTGACACTTCTTATAGGATGGATGTGAAAGCATGTTTTCAATATACTGCAAACCCCAGTGATTTAAATCCAAGAATAAGTAAGTTTTGAAGATAAATTTTTTTATCTGTTTGTCACGTGGTTTATTCTTTGTTGTTTCTTTAGAGTGTATCATGGAAGAACAGTACTCAGATTATTGTGACTCATCTCAGACTGTGACTCTCAGATTTAAAAAGTGACTCAATACTGAGGCAGATCAGCTACTCCACTATCTGATTTTAGAATAACACATATTTAGAGTCGTGTTGGTGTGTTAGGAAGTTCTGTGGATGACAGACTGAACTGAAGGTGTCTAGATAATCTAACTGCCAGGGAGCAAATGGCTGCCATGCAGATCAAAAACATTTTGCCTCTTTAGGCTACTGCTGCTTTAGAAAATAGTTTTAAAAGCTCATTTTGTATATCATTAGTAAGCATTATTTCTTATTGGAGACTTACCCTGTAAATCAGTATTCTGAATTAATGAAAATGGTTTTATGGAAATCAGTAACTGAAAATAAAAATCTTTGTATTAATAGGAACGTGGAAGACCGTGCCATACATATAGCTAAAACTGTAAAGCATTAGTTTCTCAAGTCTCCTGTTTTTTCTTGTTACAATGCTGCTGTTACTACAGGTCAGGAAACTGTGCAGGATCTTGAGAAGAAATGAGAAGAATTTTAAGCCCACACCACCTTCTCCTGCTGTGTTTTCTTGAATTTCTCAGTTGTAAGATGCGTAGTCTGGCACACAGGCTGTTCCCATTCTTGCAACACTGAATTAGCTCAGTGAATACAGAGATGATTAAAAGATGCAGAGTTCAGATCTATCAAAACACACTTCGACATCAGCTAGAAAGCTCTAGTCACAGTCTTGCTTTCAGTGTTAAAATTAAACTTCAGAATCCTGCTGGCTGCTTAGGTGCTATTTGGTACAAAACAGAACTCGAGGACAGCTGAGTGGGAATACTTACAAAGTTTTGTAGCTCAGCCCTCTGCTGGCTCCACAGCAGCTACTGCAGCTCCTCCCACCAGCTCTGCAGGCTGGAAAGGTAATGGAATACTTCTGGAATAAAAGGATTTGGTTTAGAAGTTTCTTCCAAATACATGCACGGGGCACCAGGCCCTCAACTGGAGAGAGAGAAAACGGACAGATGGAGAGTTGTATAAATAACTGAAAACAGTTTGTGAAGCCCAGCGCTGGCTGAAACAGTCTGTAGAATAATGTTGTAAGACGGCACCTGATGAAATCAGAGTCCTTTTTAATAAGGTAAGGGATCTTTTTTCATAATGACCTAACTTTATTTCTTCATAGAGATCAACTATACGTTTGAAGCGGAGAACGAGAGGAGGCAGTTAGGCCTGCCCTCTAGGGTACGGTTTAAAGACCACCTCTCTGACCAGTTTACTGCAAGTACAACCCTAATACGGCAGAAGGCAGAAGAGTGTGTGTCAACAAAGCTTGTACTGCAGGTGAGGCAGAGTATTTTATTTTTATTTCACTTAAATCCCTATAAAACGAAAGCATGCTCTTTTTTTCAGCCTCACCATACCTTTGTATAGAACTTAACTCACATGCAATATAAAGCTTCAAAACTAGAAAACAACCATAGTTAAGTAGTACCTTATAATTCCCTGCACACACGCTGCTTCCTCCTGTTGCCCTTCTTACAAAGAATGAATAAAAGTCGTAGCCGTTGCAGCATGCTCTGGAGGTCAGTAGAGCTGGACGAATTTAGAACAATACAGAGGGAATAAATGCCAAAAATGGAAAGCAGTTTCCAACGGAAGTAATCGTTACAGAATTTAATAGTGTGGCTTGATTGGAGAAGAATTTTAAGCCATGGGTTTTGGAGGGGATGAATGAGCAGGACAAGAAAGCTTAGAATGTGCTCTCTGACTTGGCTGCTATGCTGGCCTTTAAAGGTGGCATTGCTCCAGGAGCTGAACAGATTCTCTATGGCTCAGCAGTAAGGAGCCCCCAAGGTGCTTTTGACCACTGCAAATTAAAGAGCTGGAACTTAAGGCAACATGGAGAGAGTGTGTTATTTTACTGTTGTAGTGTGAATTTCACTTGCCTGAGTTACCACCCGTTATTCCTAGGAATTCTTAATGGTGACAGAAATCACCAGATCAGGAAGCCAGAAAAAAGACAAGAGAGTAAGGCAAGGCTCCTTGTGTTCTTGCGCATTTTTAGAAAACACTGGGCTTCTACACGGTGAACAGTTTTAATACTGTGAAGTGTAGCAGAAAAGGTTTTGCTTTACTGCTTATTGTAAAATATATGTCAATTGTGTTTTCTTCTCTGCACTGCACACTAACTGTGTCATTTAAAATATTTTAACAGGAAAAAATTAAAGATAAGCTACGCCCCATTCCAATATCAGTCAGCGTTAAAATTGCTGGCCTGGAGTCCAGCTCATCGTCCACAAGAAAAGAGAGCGCACTGCCGGATCTTATACCAATTCTAAATACAAATGAATCTGAGACAAAGACCACAAAAGTAAGTCTTTGATACCACATTTTCCCATAAATCTGCACTTCGATAAATCACTGAATTTTAAAGACTGTAGAAATATGTCAAAAGGAAATAACTGGGGTGATACTGGGCGTATATTTTATACTGGCTTATATTTTATATTTTCTTATGAACTTGTTACAAAATGTTATGAACTAGATCCTGTGGGTTTTTTGCAACAAAAGTGAAGATGGTATAGCTGCTAGGTAATTTTTTTTTCTCTCCTCAACAAGTTTAGGAGGAAATGTACTTTTGATTGAAAATGGAAATCACAGAACGGTAGGGTTGGAAGGGACCTTCAGAGCATCCAGTCCATCTCCCCTGTCAGAGCAGGTTCTCCTAGAGCAGGTTGCACAGGAATGCATCCAGGTGGGTTTTGAGTGTCTCCAGAGAAGGAGACTCCACACCCTCTTTGGGCAGCCTCTTCCAGTGCTCTGCCACCCTCAAAGTAAAAAAGTTTTTCCTCACGTTGAGACAGAATTTCCTGAGTTCCAGTTTGTGCCTGTTGCCCCTTGTCCTGTCACTGGGCACCACTGAAAAGAGTCTGGCCCCATCCTCTAAACACCCACCCTCTAGATATTTATAAGCATTGATGTGATTCCTTCTCAGTTTTTCTATTCTCCAGGCCAAACAGACCCAGGTCTCTCAGCCTTTCCTCGTAAGAGAGATGCTCCATTCCCTTGATCATCTTTGTAGCCCTTTGCTGGACTCTCTCCCTTAGTTCCTTGTCTTTCTTGAGCTGAGGAGCCCAGAACTGGACACAGTACTCCAGATGTGACCTTACTAGGGCAGAAAAGCGGGGAAGGATGACCTCCCTCCCCAGGACACCGTTGAACTTTTTGGCCACACGGGCACATTGCTGGCTCATTCATCGCCTCCTGCTGTGAACACTTGTCTCCACATCTGCATCACAAAATAATGTACAGTCTAATTCTTCTGTGATAGAATGCTCTAGCAGTGTTACAGCTGTGCAGCAGTCATGTAAAAGATCTCATTTCCTCAGTGCTCACTGAAGAATCAGACTTGAGGGTCCTGTTTTTCCTCATTAGAAGCATACATCTCACTCAGGAGTATCTAACTCGGCCTTTTACTCACATTTAATGTTCTATATTATCAGCATCAAAGACCATGTCTCACAAAGAAATACTCTTGACAGGCAAGAAGCAAGAGTCAGGTTAAAATCTTACTCTATTCAGGAAAGTCTCTCCTGTAGATGCTTTATGGGGTGCATATCAGAAATCTTGTTTTAAGCTGGTATTACATGACATGCAGTAAAAGTGCTTTGGTTTTATTTAGGTGGAGTTCTTAAAAGAAGGATGCGGAGAAGACAACGAATGCCACAGCAATCTGAAACTTCAGTACCGGTTTTGCACTAGAGAAGGAAATGAAGACAGGTTTACTTATTTACCGATGTAAGCCTTGATCAATGTATTGCTAAAAATCAAATTATTAACAGGTGCTTAAAAGAACTTCTAGGAGAGAGTTTTGGGAGGTGGAGCAGCTTTGTTCTGTTAGTCTGGCAAACACAGCCCTGTGCAGTAGTACTGATCTGTCAGGGTGAGGAAGGTGGGAGAACAGGAATGAGCTTTAGAAGAGGGATGGTACGGATTCCAGTTGGGTACAGAGTGGCCACAACTGTACAGGTGTGGGCTAAAAGTCAGGAAAAATGCTTCTAACCCCTGGAGAAGTGAGATTCTAAACCTTGCAGTAGTTTATTGTGTGTGCTACTGTTAACTATTTTTGAGATGAAATTTGATTGTGAGTTATGACAATGTGATATACTATAGTCTAGTAGCCTAAGGCAAACAGAGACACGAACAGAGAAATCATTTCACTGTTAACACACACTTAACACCCTGCTGCATCCCTCCTCCTAGATCAGTCTGTTATATCCTGCTAACTGCTGGCCGCTTTCAGAGATTAAATACTTGTCTGGGGAAAAAACCCTGTCATCATTCATGTGTTTATGGTCTTACAGTAATTCTTCCTAATAGAGGGAATTACATTTGGGTAAAGCATAGTAAGAAGCAAACTTTCATATATGTTTGTTTTCTGAATGCACACAATGCTGTATATACTCTGTTTCTGTAGTGAAAACGGCACCCCAGTGCTTGTTCTGAAAGATCAGAAAGATATTGCCCTGGAAATAACAATAACAAACAATCCATCTGATGCAAGAAATCCACAAAAAGATGGTGAAGATGCCTATGAAGCTAAACTAATTGCAACTTTTCCAGACAGCCTGACGTATTCTGCATTTAGGGAGATGAGGGCTTATCCTGTAAGTATTTTTAAGAAAAAAGATATTCAAATTTTTAAGTATTTTCTGCATATTTTTACTTATAAATGTATTCTGTTTCATCAGGAAAAACAGCTAACGTGTGGTGCTAACCAAAATGGTTCTCAAGCAGAGTGTGAACTTGGAAATCCTTTCAAAAGAAATTCCAATGTAAGTTGCACCTATTTTACTCAAGTTATAAAATCTGATTCCTGACTGCAGTCATTCAAAGTTTCTTTGTGTCATAACTGGAAATTTGATTTGGATCTGTCTTTTTAACTCTAGAACTTGATGGTGTATTTCTATAATACTGCATATATTCATATATTTTTATAAAAGGTTTACATATTCCATGGCTGTTCTTTCTTGTCTAGGTAACCTTTTATCTGATCTTAAGTACCACTAAAGTTAATGTTGATACAACAGACTTGGATATTAATCTGAAGTTGGAAACGTAAGTTTTCTTTGTGTGTGCATGCTCTGTTTTTATATACAGCTGTAAACATTTCAAATTAATTTGTTCAGTTCACAAAAGCAATTTAATAGTAAAGTGCAAACCACTAAATTTGTAAAATAAACGGCATTGTTTCCTTTTCATTGTAGAACAAGCACTCAAGTTAATTTGGCTCCAATTACAGCTAGTGCTAAAGTGGTTCTTGAATTGCTTTTATCGCTCACTGGGTAAGTGTTGATAAGGGTAACAGATCGAGGGGGCTGGGGATGACAGTTTTGCTGCAGACTTCATTGAAATCTAATTATTCTTCCTCACCTGAACAGAGTTGCTAAGCCTTCTCAGGTATATTTTGGAGGTAACATCATTGGTGAAAGTGCTATGAAATCTGAAGATCACATTGGAAACCTCATAGAGTATGAATTCAGAGTGAGTAATTTAAGATTAATGCCAACAGCTACTTTTAATCAAATGAATGGCTTCTCTTGTTACGCATATGAATACTTGGGAAAGTTGCTGGATTTAAAATTGGCTTTCCTTGCCAGTTTTCTTGGATTTTCTTCAAATCCTAACATGCGATCTGACTGCAGACTAGAGCTTCTTCAGGCCTTGATGTTTTACGATCATCTTTTGAGGATGTGGCCTGAGGCTGGCTGGACAGTGGTTTTTTTGGAGCAGTTCATGCACATTCAGTTGTACAGCACGAAACCCCGTGCAGGAAGGGGACAAAATTTAAACCCAGAACCCTGGCTGTGGCATGGCCAGGTGTCCAGTGCTGCAGGCAGACAGCGAGTATGGGCACTTACTGCAGGCACAAGAAGACACTGTGGGAGCCACTTGGAATGTGTGGGTCTATTTCACTCTTTTGGTCTGCTGTCTAGTTAATATATCAAGGAGAAGGCTAGGAGGGACAATGCTGGTTCTGTGAAATCTCGGTTTATCAGTAAGACTATTGCTTTTTCTACATCATTAATGCAGCCCTACTGACTTTGTACACAGTGGTTTGTCAGGATTAAAGTCCATCTCTGTCAATCCTTCCTTCCTCTACTTACTTACTCGCGTGTATTAAAGTAGAAGCAGTTAGAATATCTGTTTTGGAACTTGCTGTCATGAACAATAACGCTAAGAAAGCAAAAAACATGTTGGGAAACGACTTCCAGACTTAGGAGAGCAAGAGCTGGTTATCTTTCTGTGTCAAAGTTCCTCATAAAATTGCAATTTGCCTCAGTTCTGTAACTAATGATTTGTTAGCTCTAAATTGGGGTGGTTGTTGTTTCACAGGAATACAGATTTCTAAAAATCTACAGCTTAAAGTTCATGTTAGGGAATTTTAATCCTCATACATTTAAACTATTTACTTGCTACCCAGGTGTGCTAGTTTTAGTATATGCTTTGTCTTTATACTCCATTTTGACTGTCTTTCTTCTGCTTTTAAATTTTCTTTTCACTGCATACTTAAAACTTGCCCAAACCAGTAACACTTTCCATTGAGAAGAAAATATCTTTAAAAAGTATCTCACAGTTTAAAATGTTGATTTTAACAGGTAACTAACCTGGGCAGACCACTGAAAACATTCGGTACAGCTTCCCTGGACATCCAGTGGCCGAAAGAAATTAGTAATGGCAAATGGCTGCTTTATTTGATGAAAATAGATTCCAAAGGCTTGGAAAAAGTCTCCTGTCAGCCCGAGAGTGAAATCAACAGTTTGCATGTTGCGGTACGTTACCCTGTCTTCTGTTCATTGATGAGTACAACATGGAAGCACTCAGCATGTGACAGCAGGGCATAAGAGCTTGCCTGCAGAAGGATTTTTACTGTTCTGAGCACGATACATGAACAACACATCAAGGCTTAAGCTTATTAAGAGACTTTGTAATCGTTAATGTGCGCACCGTAACGTGGTAAAGGACAGATGCTATGTCACGGTGACTGTTCTTGCAATGGGCGCTGTTGTCATATGCTCTTACAGGACGAAATTGCTGCTTGCTTTAATGAATTTCATCAGCATTATTGAAATCTGATCAAGTTCTGACACAGAAAACAATATACAACAGTAAGCATCTCCCCAGCCTGGGAGATTTTTTAAAGAGAAAGGACTTACACTTAAATTTACTTCTTTACAACAAAGGTGATAAAAAATAATTTCTCAGGCAAGTTTCATAGCACTTCACTGTGCCTATCTGGCAAGATTATTTTCCTAAAACCCAAGCCTTCTTTTTCATTTTTTTTTTCATATAATCTTAAGATATTTAGGAGGAGTTTTAATTTTCACCATTAAAACTGCATGCACCCATTCTTGTCAGATCACCACATCAGTTAATGAAACCTTCAGTGAGTACACTTAGTACACAGTTTAAAAAAAAATAAATGCTTCTACTGACCATAGCACAATCTTACTCTTTTAGTGTAATAACATTAATACCCTTTATATAGAACAGAGATGGAAATAGCATTGAAAGCTTTATAAATGTAACCCTCTCTTGACCTATTAAAGAAAGCAGTGAGTTGACCTCTCTTTCAGTAATCTCAAAGTAATTGTTCTGACTCTACTATTAACAATAAATGTAGGTAAGTAGGGATACACAATGATGTCATTCATGCTGATCTTGGAACAAGAAAGCACTCACTGAACTCATTTCTCTGCTTATATGGGATCAGAATTAAGAGATACTTAGGATGAACTACTAAAACTCTTCTTTTTGTTTTTTAATTTCTTTCTGCTTTTAGGAATCCCATAACTCAAGAAGGAAACGTGAGGTTGCAGAGAAGCAGATTACAGACAGCAAAGCCTTTTCTTTATTCTCAGAAAGGAAATACATGACCTTGGTAAGCATATTGCACCAACTTGTCTTGTCAGAGACCTTGCCCTGCACTCATAACGGGCTTTTCTGAGTTTGGCGGGGTGAAAGAAGGTATCTCTTTGCTTTGTTTTTATCTTAAATCCAAGTGATCAATGCTTTTAAAATTTGACCATTTAGATTATTTTCTGATGAGAGAGAAATAGGAAGTTATTCCTGTGTAGTTACTACATTAAAATAAAAGAGGCAATAGCATCTTCATTGTATTTTCTACTGCATATAATCCAATTTTTAATCTTGGGGGGGAGAGTGTTTAAACAATTTGTGAGGATGTGTTTTTATTTACATGCAGAAATGTGTAATTGCAGGACTGCAATGTGAACGCACGCTGCGTGGACATTAAATGTCCCCTGAAAGGTTTAGACAGCAAAGCATCTATTGTGCTGCGGTCCAGGCTGTGGAACAGCACTTTCTTAGAAGTAAGTCCTCTTACCTGACATTTTTGAAAGCTCAAAGTTCTTTCCTTTTCTTTGTCTAATGTCCATATTTTATTTTGGAACAGGAATACTCCAAAATGAACTACCTGGACATTGTTGTCAGGGCTTCGGTCAGTGTTCCTGCTGCAGCTAAGAACGTTAAACTCACAAATGAAGCTGCTCAGGTAGGTTCAACATTTAATGCCAACCATATGTGATGGTTGTGATGTTTCCAGCTAATTTGAAAGAATGGAAGAAAACCCCATCATTTTACAACAAAATTAGCTAAAAGTTTAGCTTTTTAACTGAGTTTTGAATTAGTGATTGTTTTTACTTGTTAACGGGGTTGGAAAAATCCACTACCATATTGAAATGATATCAGTAGGAACTTTTTCTTCAAAAATGTTTTGTAGCTGAGAGATCAGTCATCTTGTTAGAGAACAGATGACTGTAACTTGCAGCTTTATATTCAACATGGATGTTGCTGAAATGCTCTTTCCATCTCCACATATTTTCTCTCCTTTAGGTGCGTGTTACTGTCTTTCCTGCAAAACCAGTTGCACTTTATACAGGAGTACCTTGGTGGATCATCGCAGTGGCTATTTTTGCTGGAGTACTGATGCTCGCACTGTTGGTATTCTTACTATGGAAGGTGAGTTTTTACTCATTTGGTTATTTTACATTTCCTAGTCTACAACTGACAGGACAGCAAACTACTTAAGTATTTTGGTTTGTATTTGGGACTCAAAATAGAACAAAACTGCCCAAACCATACATTACCATTATCAGTTTCTCAGTTTTGCAACATTTGGAAGGAAAACAGTTACATGGGAAGACTTGTTATAATTTTTTTCTTTTTCCACATCCTCAAAAGGAAGTATTTTGAGCTCTGGGAAAACACGAGACAACTATTCAGAGCCCATAGTTACTTTGACAGCTAATTAGAGCTTTTGCAGTTAGGTAGTTCACATGAAGTTCTACACCTACAAATGTTTTAGCAGGGTTTTGTTCTCCTAACATTAGAAGTAGCATTAAACTGACAGCAGATGAAAATAACCAAAAGGGACAGAAATGATACATAGCCAAGTGTGTTGGTGAACTTCTGTAGTACTGGCTTTTCATCTCAGAAACCCTAAAGGAGTAAATAAGTGTGTATAACAAAAGGTTAACAATTTCCAAAAGAAAAAAAAAATCAAGTACCTATTTTTCTAACTACCTTTTGGCATTTTTACAACTCATTGTGGTTCCAAGTATAACAGGGCAGTCCTTTTATACTTAGTTTTTACAGGCATAGGCAGTTAGTATTTGCTGTTAGGGGAGAGCAGAAGGTTAATAAGAAAGAAGAGGTGAAGAATATCCTGTCTGTTGCTTTCTTCTGGAGAAACTGCAGTGATTGGCTTTGCTGAGGAGCTACTGTTTGCTGCAGGTTGCTTCCCACAGGATAGTTCTGATTCCCCTGTGTTCCAATAAATGTCCAGGCCCTGCTGCAAAATTTCCTGATGAATTAATACTTTGGGTGGGCTGTTGGATTGTGATCACTAGTGTTTCACTGTATGTGAAAATACACTCATTTTCACACAGGCATGCACAGGGTAAAATGCTGCTTTTGATGACAAATGCTGTGCCATCTTACGAAGAACAAACATGGTACTTCAAGGAAAGTTACATGATTGGTTTAAGACAAACGCTTGTGTTGTACAGGTCAAAGCAGCAAAGCAGTACTGGATTTTGTTATACCCTATGTTTTTGTCTGTCCTGTCCGTGAGTCCACAAGCAGGTTTCTGTGTAGACTTTTTTCTGTTCTTGGCAGCCAGCTTTAGTTGCTACGGACACACTTTTTTGTCTAAGAAAAGTGTTTCTAAAAAACAACCCACAAAACTCCAAAGCAATGGATGCATTACAAATTTATCAAAATGCCTCTAAAATAATATTCCTTACCTCAGGTAATTCTGTTATTTTACAGATCGAGTTAGTCCAAGAAGTTTTCAGATCTAGAAACAGCAGAATTGTGATTTTTTTTCTTTTTTTTTTTTGGCCTGTGAAGGGAGAATGGGAAGATAGTTCAGTAATTTATGTCAGTTTTCATAGGTTTGACTTCTTCCAGTCCACAAAAATTGACTAAATACCTTGCTTCCTTGTAGTGTGGTTTCTTCAAGAGAAATAAGAAAGATCATTACGATGCCACATATCACAAGGCTGAGATCCATGCTCAGCCATCTGATAAAGAGAGGCTTACTTCTGATGCATAGTATTGATCTACTTCTGTAATTGGTAATTGATGATATTTTTTAATTTTTAGCTGTGGCACATGCTCTGGTTGCGGTGGCTAACTGTGAAGCTTTTACTGCACAAGTTCTATTAACTTTTGGATTTCAAACTATCGTACTTGCTTGCTTGTTCTGTTGATAGGTTTTCAGCTTTTGGTGCACGGAAACAAACACAAGTGTTTATTTCTTTAGAAAACATCTTGATCTGTTGCAATGTTTTTTAAGTCTTTTTTTATTTATGTTTTAACAGTACAAGGAAGTTTTTTTTTTAAGCCTGGGAGATGGTAATCAACATTGCAGAGTTAAGATTTACAGCAAAGACTATGTGGGCAATGAAAAAAAAATTGCTTTACTAACCTTTAGTGCATGCTAAAAGATACATGTTGCTTATAATGAAAGGTATTTTCATAATGCGGATTTAATTGCTGTGGAAACATCTGTTTTGCTTCAATTCTAAGGTACATTTTTCTAGGAACACTATCCTCTGCTGAAGCTACTAGATGCATGATGATTTACGCTTCTAGCAACCCTTATTCAACTTCAGATGTAACATGCATGTACACGATACTAAGCAATGCTTGGGATTGGGGTGGGGAGGAATTCTTAACTCAAATATGTCAAAACAATGCTTAATGAAATCTTAACTAAGAGATGGCTAAAGATTTGGTCTATGTCTGGATGTAATTTTTTTAAAAATTCAATTCTATGTAAGTTATAATCTTATTAATTTTTTTAAAAAAACCCAAACAAAAAAAACACAACCACTACCCCAAATACTATGAACAAAATCTTGCCACTTTAATCTTTTTTTATTCCTAGCAGTATCTAATGACAGCTGGATGGCACAACGTCTCTCAGCCTTAATCTTGACATCAGTGACTCATAAGCTTGTAAAGTTGAGTGTTTACCAGTCAGCATCCTTGTAACACTGTGGCCGTAACTCAATTTTCTTTTGAAAATTAATTTCAGTTCATTCCTCAATAGTTAAAATTAGTTTTTACAGTGTCTTTGAATAAAAAAAAATAATAAAATTGCAGGGCATAAATAAGCTGTACTAGATTTCATCTAGGGAGAGTTGTGTCATGGCACACCACAAAATGTTCAAGTTATGTCTTTTTTAAGCTATAGCAAAACTCATGTTCTAATACTGCATACATGGAATTAGTTCAGGTGACTGGAGTTGGGACAGTGCTTTGAAAAACAAGGCCTTAGTGTAACTTTTCCTGAAGGCCCTGGAAGTCCTTCTGATTTACCTTCTTAAAGGTAAATCATGTCACCCTACAGGAAGATACTGAAGTACTGACCTACCTTTGCTTGAGGAGAAGTAAGCTCTCCTGAACTATCTGTTTCTTTGTGTAGCATTAAATTATCTCATTATATGAATGAATAGCTTTATAAGAAGGACTCACAAGACTTGTAAAACAAATTTAGAAGGTTAGTGGATGGGATGTTTTTAATTTATTAGATTACTGGATTGTCAGACTATGCCATTTGTCTTCAGCTGCTGTTGGAACAACTAACATAGAGCTGTTGGCACACGTTTTTTACAGCTACACACGCTACACTTTTGGCTTACATATTTTTGTTGTCAATTTTCTTACCTGTATGTCTGTGCAAAGGAAGAACTTAATCCTAAACTGTCCTTTTTCTTCTCTGCCCCAGTGCGGGTTCTTCCAGCGCTCCAGGTACGAAGACAGTGTCCCCCGATACCATGCTGTAAGAATTCGAAAAGAAGAGCGACAGATCAAAGATGGGCAATGCAAGGACCTTGACACAAAACAGTGGTTCACAAAATGGAATGAAAATGAAAGTTATTCTTAGGGACAAAAAAAATTCATCCACAAAGTTCAGATAGAGGTTAATTGTTTTCATTAATGGAATATTGATGGAGTTAGACCTACAAACACTAAGGACATTCACCATTTGAGTGTAGATATTACTACTTATATTGAGGCTTTTGTTTGCACAGTTAAAATTGCTTCAGCAGACTTTATTTGCTTTATTTAATTTCCAGGCTGCCTCTTTTCCCCTTCAAATCTAACTCACCCTTTAGAAGACACTGTGTTGATTTTGGGTCTTTTCTGCAAAATATGCAGAACTACTATGGTGGACCTTTTCTTGTGATTCTAACCTTCTTAGGTATGCAAGGAATGCATGGTTGAGGGAAAGACGAGTTCTCCATCCTTCCCTCAATGCATAGTCAATCATTATAAACACAGGGTGGCCTTAACACACTTTGTTCAAATATAATCTGAAGACCTGCAAATCTTCTTTAGTCATAAACTTTGCCTGCTGCAGTAGTTAGGGCTTAATAAAAAGCATCATCTTAAATTACATGTGCAATAGGTCATGTTGCTCCATGATTTTTTTTTTAAGATCAGATTGTGATTCTTGCTCACAAAAATATACACAGTTTTTTTTTTTTAAAGAGAGGCTTGACTGTTAGATGTACTTTTTGTATATATATATATTTTAGTCATTTTTGTATTTATTTTTGTTATAAATCATGTCTTTGAGTCAAACTGTTAGGCCAAAGACTTAACTGAACCTTCAAATCCACTGTGTTTTTGAACTTCAGATTACAAGACCTGAGACTTTTACTGCATTGTAATACATCACTGAAGGTGCCAATGCTTTCTAAAATTGTAAATATTTATTCCAGTAATGTGTACGGGGGCTTTTCTTCCTGATACTTGTAACTTTATGTACTAGGAATTATCGGGTCTTGTAACATGGTTTGTATATTACTTCAGACTATTTTATGATTTGGACACCAAGCAGAAGTAGCGTTTTTAGATCCAATTTTATACTTACTGCAAGAAAGTGAGAGGTTCTCTGGAAACAGCTTTCCAGCTTTGTGAAGACTTCCTGTTTGGCAAAAGGCATTGACTACTGCAACCGTTACTCAGCACTTGAAGGAGGCTGTAAATGCCTGACTTACCTTAACTACGGGGATCTGAGCTGATCCACGTTGAGACTACTGAATCGTCTTGAATACCTGAATGTTGATAAAAGTAAAACCACAATGTTATGTTTATCAGTAATTTAGTTATTGTAATGTAACTGATGAGACTATTTAAAGAGTTTATTTTTTACCCATGTTCTAAAGTGTTGGTACTATTTAAGAACGAATATTTAGTTCACAATTGTTTGTTCCATGTGAAACAAAATTCTGCTCAAAAAGTGTGCAGGTTAATTGCTAGTAATTTGAACTATGCAAAAACCTCTTGGTACTTTTTCCCCTCGTAGGGTAAAAACCTGCTAGGAGGGCAGTTGTCAAGTGTCTTATTTTTACTACTAACTTTGAACATACCTTCTTGGAAGGTGTGATCACCTAAAAATTTATCATCAGAGAAAGTGCATTAATTTACTAGACTCTTCTTCTTCCCACTAAATAATCTCAGTACATTGTGACCCTGATTTTATGAACGCTTACACATGTATTTAGCTGTTCCCCGGTTTTTGAGCTTTTAAAATTCTGGCTTATTTGCCAAAAGGCTCAGCAGCACCAGAAGCCAGGCTAATCAGGGGCTAAGAAGCTTGACCGATAGCCTTAGATTTAGAAGCAGATTGTGGCCCTCGCCTAAGAACATGAATGTCTTACCCGTGTTAAACTGAAAGGTCTTGAAAAATGAGTCATGTCACTGGTATACTTTTATCTCAAACTTTTTTATACCAGCTAGCAGTGCTACGTCATTCCATGATTAGAAATTGCCTGTGGATACTTGTATAGAAGTGTGAAATAAATTTTTTTTTTAAATTAAACATTGTTTTGGTAATAGTGATTTCTTACCATAATTAACTGAGGTAGCTATAGCTAAGTTCACTAGTAGAGCAAGCTGGAAGCTTTTAACAAATTGCCTCATTCCCAGTATGGCCATAACTCTGTGCCCTCCGTATGCAAAGGCAGTGGCAGGAGATAACACACAGTCTCCCCCTCACAGCTTCAACTCCACAGAAAAAAAACAGAAAAGCCAAAAGAATGCAGGGAAAAAAAAACCAACCAACACCACCACACCAAAAAACCCCAGATAAAAACCTCTAATTCATCTCCATTTTTAAGATGTTAACCCTCACAGGCTGCTTTGCTTTTGATGCTACAAGGGTGAGGAGGAGACCTGCTGGGCCAGCGTGTGTTGCTGCAGCCAAGAAACTGCCGGGACTAGAACCAGAAGGTGCTGCTCGGTCTTTAAGAGCATGTCAAAGATGCGGACTCAGTCTACTTTTATTAAACAATTACTCTTATTTACATAACTAAACCCACAAACATTTGCCCACAAGAAGACGAAATACGGACTGGGAGAGCAGTTAAGTAGCTGATCATAAGAAATACGGTACAAATATATTGGGTTTTATATATGCTTGTATATACTAAACCCATACAGTACTAGATACAGTAGTATATACTATATACACTGTAGTATAGTACATAATAGTCTACGTGCATAGTATATATGCATATAGACACGGATACAGAAAACCTAGTATACTATACTTGCTCTCTGTATGTATACGTATTGTGTGTGTGTGTATATATATATATATGTATAGAATATACACACACTCTATATAAGCCTAACGTCCATGAACCAACTGCTGGTAAACTGCAATACCATCACACACGCTTAACTGTCACAGCACAGGAGACACACCTTAGGAGAGAGGCTTTCACTATAAGGGACCATCGCAGCATCGTTTCAACCACCACCTGTGGAGAAGCTGCACGTGGAAGACGAGGTGGGACAGGGTGCTGAGATGCAAGGGTCAGGACTCGGCGCATGAGGTGAAGGGAAGCTTTTGAAGGCAGCACTGAAACTCCGCTCCCTGTTCAGAGCCCCCAGGCTGTAACGCCAACCCTCACCACAGCAGCAGCTCTCAACCAAAAATAGACAGGCTACAAGGAAACAGGATTACGTACAAACAACTGAAATAAATAAACTCTCCCAGCACAGAGTAGGTGAGAGTATCAGCAGTTGGTTTGCAAAACACAGGAGAACAAACTGTGATGAAACAACCAGGCATCTGCACCCCGTGCTCTGGGCCTGGAGAGGCACATGGACAGGCTTTGGTTGCCTTTGCCAGGCAACACACCCACGTGTGACAACAAGCACGGGAGCCAGATATTTCCCTACAGTAGCTGCGTGAGCAGTTGCTTCAGTTTTTATCCCAGCCCTCAGCCATCTTTCTATGTCCATTTGTCCTCCCAGGGCCTGGATTTGTAATTAATAATCGTATACTGATTTTGTAAGCCTTGCTAAAGTCCTAACCGTGAGCCTCGTGAGAAAAAGACAGCAACTCCTTACCCTGAGAGAGCACCATGGAAATCAGCCTTCGTCTCCAGCCAGGGGCTGATACTGTCCCTGCACAGGGGTGGGGGAGCCACAGTTCGCATCTTCCATACTGGAAGACAGACCCCTTTCCCCCTTCATTTTGTAGCTCTGCAAAATGGTTGTTCACAACCAGCACCTTTTCAGGGCTGTACCTGCCTCAAAGATCCCAGCAGTCAGAGAACCGAGTTTTTAACAAGCAGAGGTGGCCTTGCTGTGGGATGGTGCTCGGCTTCTTGTGGAGGGGACCAACAGTTCACATTTCAGAGCTGAGCAGCGTACCGTTGCCAGCCAGCTTAGGAGACAGCCTGTGGCTGACTGCACCCCCAACAACAGCCACTAGTTCAACAGAATTTTGCTGTTCCTGCTCCCACCAAAAGTTAGCGCTCAGCTTCAGTAGCTACCTAGTATAGTTACCCTATGGATGAAAAAGCTGTCCATGATAAACCATAAACTTTTTCCAACTGCCTTCTGATCTTGAGTCACAAAGTTGTACGTGACAAAAATTCACAAACTCTGAACTTTAATTATAGACTGGATACAAATAACCCATCTGCATGCTCTTCTTGAATCTACTACAATTGGATAACACACAGAAGCCACATATTTTTTACCAGCTTTGTTGCCATTTTTATATCTTTTTATTTCTACTCCTGCAAAATGAAAACAAAGCCGCATCAAACAAATGTAACCCTAAGAATTTTCTAACATAACTGTGTTGGTTTTGGCTAGGATAGAGTGAATTTTCATCAGAGTGGCTGGTACGGGGCTATGTTTTGGATTTGCACTGAAAACAGTGTTGATAATGCAGAGATGTTTTTGTTATTGCTGAGCAGCACTTACACAGAGGCAAGGGCTTTCATGCTCCTCGGCCAGCGAGGGGGCTGGGGGTGCACAAGGAGCTGGGAGGGGACACAGCCAGGACAGCTGACCCCAGAGTGATTCCCTGCCACGTGATGCTACGCTCAGCACGTGAAGCTGAGGAGGAAGAGGGGGACATTAAGAATTATGGTGTTTGTCTTCCCAGGTAACACTACCTGTGAAGGAGCCCTGCTGGCCTGGGGATGGCTGAACACCTGCCTGACCACGGGAAGCAACAAATGAAACCCCTGTTTTGCTTTGTTTGCGTGCACGGCTTTTGCTCTACCTATTAAACTGTCTTTATCTCAGTCCACAAGCTTTCTCACTTTTACCCTTCCAGTTCTCTCCCCCATCCCACCGGGGGGGAGTGAGCGAGCGACTGGGTGATGTTGAGTTGCCGGCTGAGGTTAAACCACGGCAACAGCAAAAAAGGGGCTGAACTTACTGACAAAAGCCTCAGAACAACGACAAGCCTTTGTGCAGAGCAAGCACACAAGCTGAAGAGACATGGATACATGGACCAGATGACTGGGCAGGCATTATAGCAAAGCATGTCAAACACTGAAAGAAAAGAGAGATTCTACGGATATCTGTACCCGGCAACTTAAAGTTTTTTTTCTTAATCTATAATGCACCTATTTTGGAAGAAAGGGAGGAAAAGAACAAAACCACCAGTACACTCAGCAACCAAGAACGGCAACTTCCAGTAAAGGTAATACTATAAATAAACCCTAACAAACCAAGAAGTCTTTCTATGGAACACCCTGCAAGAACGCTACGCTCCCAATTATCTTATTAAACCTTAAACTGAAAATAATAATGAAAATGCTTAGGTTAAAACTAAATGATATGTTTTCAATTATCTTGATGTCTGATTTGTTCTGTCCCATTTAAATTATGGATCCAGATGTATTATAATTTCAGGAACACCAATAAGCAGGAATATGAGTACAAAAGTGCCAAATGACAAAAATAATACGTTTCTCCTTTTTGGTTTGCATAAGAATTTACAGACATTGGTGCCTCAGAACTCCAGCTAGTGTCACACTGGCTCAGATCAGAGTAAGCCCCCAGAAGATCACCAGTGAGAGAAACAGGTTTTTAAAAGGGATGGGGGCGTGGAGGGGAGAAGAGAGAAAGAGACTTCAAAATATTCTCCAATGTTCTACTGATCCATGTAAACATGTTCTGTCATCTGATCAGTAGTTTAAACAAGACCAAGAAAATGTGTTTAGGTAAACAGAGAGGGTTTGTTCTGCTCTGAACACAGCATTTAAAGAATTATCCACAATTCTTTATCTACAGTGACTTCTGTGACTGCTCATCCTGCATGATTTTCCCTGAGAAAAGTGCTCACTGTTTACATCACTGAGAACGGGCTCTAGCTTACAAATTGCAATGATTTACTTAGCCTCTGACAGCCTTTGCCACATTTTCTGGCTGGGGACTGCTGTCCAAAGATAACTTTAGGCAGTAGGCCAGCCTTTACGGCATGCCTGGAAGCTGAAACATCAGGCATCAAGACAGTAACATACAGGCATAAAAGATGAAGCCAATCCAGACCCATCATAAGAAACGGCAACAACTTAACAAAAACCCAACGTACTGCTTGCAGGCACTGCTTTAAACTCGTACAACTGAGAGGCCACTATAAATGGGCTTTAGGCACAGCAATTCATAAGCAGGAACTATTACAAACTTGAGCAGCGTGAGTTACTATTTGGAGCTTCTAGGGGATGTCTCCAAGCAGTGACAAAACAAAACCTGCCAGCAACCTGGCTCTGTACATTAGGGAGTTGTTTGACTGTACAGAGATAGACTCCAGTGACGATGAAGTTGAGTGTTTATGGGTAAGGGTGAAAGGGAAGGCTAACAAAGGTGATTTTGTGCTGGGAGCCTGCTATAGACCACCCAACCAGGATGAGCAGGTTGATGAGGTGTTCTATAAGCGGCTGGCTGCAGTCTCACAAACGCCAGCCCTTGTTCTAGTTGGGGACTTCAACTTACCAGACATCTGCTGGGAATATAACACAGCAGAGAGCAGGCAGGCTAGAAGGTTCCTCGAGTGTATGGAGGATAACTTCCTGACACAAACGGTAGGTGAGCCTACCAGGGGAGGTGCCTTGTTAGACCTACTGTTCACAAAGAAGGGCTAGTGGGGGACTTGGAGGTCGGAGGCCATCTTGGGCTTAGTGACTATGAAATGGTTAAGTTTTCCATTCTTAGTGAGGTAAGGAAGGGGGTTAACAAAACCTCCACCTTAGACTTCCAGCGGGCAGCCTTTAGCCTGTTCAAAACCCTGGTTGGAAGAGTATCGTGGGAAGTACTCCTGAGAGACAAAAGAGTCCAGGAAGGCTGGACGCTCTTCAAGAGGGAAATCCTAAAGGCCCAGGAGCAGGCTGTCCCCATGAAGCGCAAAATTAAAGGCCGGGGAAAATGGCCAGCCTGGATGAACAAAGAGCTCTTGATGGGACTAAAGGAAAAAAGGAAGGTTTACCACCTTTGGAAGAGGGGACAGGCAACTCAGGAGGAGTACAGAGATCTTGTTAGGACATATAGAGAAAAAAATCAGGAAGGCAAAAGCCCAGCTGGAACTCAACCTGGCGACTAATATAAGGGACAATAAAAAAAGTTTCTATAAATACATTACCAAAAAGAGAGTCACAGAGAATGTGACTGAGCATCCCTTACTGGATGCGGGGGGAAACCTTGCAACCAAGGATGAGGAGAAGGCTGAGATACTTTCTTTGCCTCTGTCTTTAATAATCAGACCAGCTACTCCCAGGATATTCAGCTTCTTGGGCTGGAAGATAAGAATGGTTCTCAGGGAGCTGGCAGGAGAGCTCACCAAGCCTCTCTCCATTATCTATCAACAATCGTGGTCAACCGGAGAAGTGCCAGATGACTGGAGGGTGGCCAATGTGACGCCCATCTACAAGAAGGGCCGGAGGGATGATCCCGGAAACTACAGGCCTGTCAGCCTGACCTCGGTACCAGGAAAGATCATGGAGAGGATCATCCTGAGTGAGCTCTTAAGGCAAGTGCAGGGCAGCCAAGGGATCAGGGCCAGCCAGCATTGGTTTATTAAAGGGAGGTCCTGCCTAACCAACTTGATCTCTTTCTATGATCATGTGACCCGCTTTCTCGATGAGAGGAAGGCTGTGGACATTGTCTACCTACACTTTGGTAAGGACTTTGACACCGTTCCCCACAGTGTTCTCCTGGAGAAACTAGAGAATCCTGGCATAGACAAGTGTACCCTCCGCTGGATAAAAAACTGGCTGGATGGCCGTACCCAGCGAGTTGTGATTAATGGAGTAAAATCTGGTTGGCAGCCAGTCACCAGTGGTGTCCCTCAGGGCTCAGTTTTGGGGCCAGTCTTGTTCAATATCTTTATTGATGATCTAGACAAGGGGATTGAATGCACCCTCAGTAAGTTTGCAGATGACACCAAACTAGGTGGGAGTGTTGATCTGCTTGAGGGTCGGAAGGCT
>NW_015090990.1:8669074-8671019 GCF_001431845.1 Calidris pugnax
GTGGTTGTTGTGGTTTTTTTTTTGTTTGATGTTTGTTTGTTTGTTTGTTTGGGGTTTTTTTGGTTGGTTTTTTTTTTTTTTTTATGTGGTTGGACTCGATGATCTCGGAGGTCCCTTCCAGCCACTAAGATTCTGTGATTTGTAGAAGAATTGCAGGGACAGACAAGCTCTTAGTTTGCCCCACTAGCCACCCCTCCCCACCCAGAACAGAACAAGCCATTCGTTTTTCAGCACAAGACGGAGGTACAGTCTGATTACAGGCCAGATGAAGCAGTCTAATCCGCAACTACCACTTCATTTTTACGTATTATTGGTGCAGTTACTGCCCAGAGAACTGCCTCTGGAGGCAGGCTGAATCAAGGTTTTCTGTACTTCAATGCAGCATCAAAAAACCCACCAAAAACCAAACCCTTACTTCACTATGGTATCTTCATCTCTCTAATTGGAGGCTCCAAGCAATCGAACAAAGCACTGAACAGATTAATGTGATAGACATTGCAAAACAACTCCTTTTCTAGCGGAAGCCATTGGATCTCCATCCCTGCTATCACGTCATGGACAAATCACAGGTACAGGGCACGTTTAAAGGAAACCGAGCAATACTGAAGAGCTGATTTCATAAGATAAACGTATGGCGCAAATACAAGTATCCATGATAAAAGAAGCAAATAATAGGGGTGCTTGCAAAGACAGAAGCATTATTTTTTCCTCTGTATTTTTTTTTGTTTCTCTTTTTATCCTGAGTGCTGAAACAAGCTATCCCTCTCCTCCTGTCTCTCCTTTGCACACCATGACACAGCTGAGGAGAGACGAGGTGCAGGAGTAAGACGACACACAGCTGTTAAATCAGTTTAACGAGGCACAGGAGTAAGAAGACACACAGCTGTTAAATCAGTTTAAACACCCCAGGTGAGGCTCTACCCACCTGCCAGCCAGCAGTACGGGGAACAAAGCCCATGCTTCTGTGGGTTTCTGCTACCACCTGTTTCAGCCCCACGGCCAAGCCAAGTCCCCACTGCCATCATAGAATGGTTTAGGTTGGAAGGGATCTTAAAGATCATCTAGTTCCAACCACCCTCATAGCGAAAAATTTCCTGTTATCTAATCCAAATCTACCCTCTTCCAGTTTGAAGCCATTATGACTTGTCCTATCTCTACATGCACCTGTAAAAAGAAACCTCTCCAGCTTCCTTGTAGGCCCCCTTCATACACTGGAAGGGGCTCTAAGGTCTCCCTGGAGCCTTCTCCAGGCTGAACAACCCCAGCTCTCTCAGCCTGTCTTCCAGCAGAGGTGCTCCATCCCTCTGGTCATCATCACGGCCCTCCTCTGGACCCTCTCCAACAGGTCCATGTCCTTCTTACGCTGGGGACCCCAGAACCGGACGCAGCACCCCAGGTGGGGTCTCACCAGCGGGGACCCCTGCCCCTCACAGGCCTCTCCGCGCTCTCCCCCGGGCGGGCCGGCCCCACACCACCCTTCCCCGCCGCGCTCCCCACACCGGTGCCCGGGCACCTTTCGGCCCCACCGCCGGCGCACACCCACCGCGCTCCCAGGCCCCATCTCCGCCTCCTCACACCCACCGCCTCACACCCACCGCCGTCCCCTCACGGCTTCCCGCCCCCACGGGTGACACCACCGTACCTGTCTGAAGGTGGGCTCCTCCACAACGCGAGCAGACAGACGGAGGCACGAGGTCGAAGAGCGGCCGCCTCAGGGGCTACGACCCTGCCGGTGGGGGCCGGGCTGCTCCGGGCGCCCCCGCCCCGCTCCCTCGGAGCCGCCCTCTCCCCCGCCCCGCCGTCGCTGCGTGGGGCTGGGCCAGGAGGAGACACCCACCCCTTCGGGCACCTCCTCCCGGCGGCGCGGCGGAGGAGGCCGCGGCCTGGGCAGGGGCCGGGGGAGCTGGCGTGGCGGGGAATGGCGGGCGGGGGGGGGCGGGGGGGG
>NW_015090990.1:8671780-8689469 GCF_001431845.1 Calidris pugnax
GTACCTGGCTGAAGGTGGGCTCCTCCACAACGCGAGCAGACAGACGGAGGCACAAGGTCGAAGAGCGGCCGCCTCAGGGGCTACGACCCTGCCGGTGGGGGCCGGGCTGCTCCGGGCGCCCCCGCCCCGCTCCCTCGGAGCCGCCCTCTCCCCCGCCCCGCCGTCGCTGCGTGGGGCTGGGCCAGGAGGAGACACCCACCCCTTCGGGCACCTCCTCCCGGCGGCGCGGCGGAGGAGGCCGCGGCCTGGGCAGGGGCCGGGGGAGCTGGCGTGGCGGGAAATGGCGGCCGGGCCGGGCTGAGGGGAGAGGGGACGCGACCACGGCCGCGGCCATGAGGCTGCTGCGCGCCCTGCTGCGCTGCGCCGCCCCGGGCAGTATCCCGCAGCAGGTGGACTTCTACTCCCGCTTCTCCCCCTCACCGCTCTCCATGAAGCAGTTCCTGGACTTCGGTGAGTCCCCGCCGCCCCGCCCGCAGGTGTTTGTGAGGAGCGGAGCGGGGCGGCTCCGGCGCGGCCATGAGCTTTCCTCCCCCCCTCCCCGCCGCGCCGTACCGCTGTCCCCTTTGGCAGAACGAGCCTTCGCTTCCTTCCGGGAGAGGGGAGCCCGGTCGGCTCCTTCCCCCGAGACCGGGACTGTGGCAAGGTTGAAATCCAGCTGGAAAAATCCCCGGGTTTCGGCATCTCAGAAGTAGTTTGTTTCCTTCTGCAGAAGCCGCGGCCGCGGGGAGAGGGTGGGGGCAGCCGTGACAGCTGGTGGCGGGGGAGCAGCGGCCGGAGGGGGGTCCCGTCAGCCCGTTGCCCGCCGGCAGCGCCCACCCCTTCAGGTACGGCCGGCGCGAGGGAGGCGGAACCCGAGCCGGCCCGAAGAGCCGAAGCGGCCGTCGGTTCCCGCTGCCCCGCGTCCGTGCCTCGCAAAAGCAGCGCGCGCCGGCGGGGTGGCTTTAGCAGGCGCGTGAGAGAAGGAGCGGGGCGCAGAGAGCATGAGCCGTCCCGCCGGACCGGGCACGGGGCCTTCAAAATGAGGGAACGGGTCAGGGGGGCCCCACGGGGTCCCGTGCCCCCCGGTAACGCCGGGTTCGGGAACAAAAGGGACTGCTGGAACTGCTCCGCTCCGGAGCAAGGACCGCACGGGGAAGGGTCATCTCAGCCACACGGAGAAACCTTTGCAAAGCCTGGGGATGGAGCCGTCCTGTAACACACTCCGTACCCAAGGCACTCCCCTGTGTATAAACGCCTATTTACATAAATGTTGTATATAAGCATTCAACTAGTTAATAGTGGTATTGCTTTCTACCTTTTTGTAAGTAAATCATACCTGAGAACTGATCCTAGAACCCCAGGCTTTGTCTGAGTAGCAAGACCTACACAGAAAAGCTTCCCTTAGCTATCACTGTCACTTCATCCATCCATTCCACGTTTCACAGGCTTTGATAAAATGTATCTGGTTATTTACAGCTCCAGATTCATACAGGAACCCCACCGGGTATTCTGTTGCTACCCTACTTTTAAGGAAAGAATTTTGCAATTTAGAGTTTGCTTTGGCCTGTGTTATTTTACCACTGAAATACTAGTAAAATAATGCTTACCTTAAAATCAGTGTTTGTTTTTGAGGTGCAGCATTTCCTCATGTAAAAAGTAAGGCTACTTTTTTGCTGTTAGTACCTAAATGTAAGGTAAGGTAAGGTAGAAAACTTCCCCTCCCTCCCCCTCCCTTTTGTTTAAGGATTTAATAACGGATAGTAAAAACTAATAACAAAGGCAAAAAAAAAAGGTAGAGTGCAACACTGAAACAGTATTTGTCCGTAAGACATTCTGTAGCCATTATAATATGGTGGTGTTTTCAAGTGGAGATTTTTTTGGCTTCTTTCTCTAGAGTGAGAGCAGAAAATCATAAAATCTGGTAATGCTAACTTTAAAAAAACCTGTCTCCTAGCTCCTTCAGGTTTTGATCTAGCAAATGAAAATATTCCATAAGGAAATTTCGGTCTGGATCACATACATCAGTCGTATCTTTGGTTATAAGTGCAGGGTATTTTGTGTACAAGTCTTAGCCATTCTTTGCCTAGATAGACCGTAGCTGCACAGGGACACGAGGCCATTTCCCCATTCACTGACATCTTGCTTACCCTGAGCTGTCTTCCGTGTGTGACCCAGGATTGCAATGATACAGCCTCCAGATCCAAAACTGATCTGTGGAATGTCATTTGCTGAGTATATGAGGCATTTGAAGACAACCTTTACATTCCAATACTTTCACTCTGACTTGTTCATGGAATTTTACCTGAGAAAAGGGAAAGGCCAGTAACAGTCATGTCTGAAACACAATCTGACTAGGGAGAAGAAAGAAAGGTTTTTGGGCAGAGGTCGTATGTAGACAATGCACAATACTGGTAAGTGTCACTGTGCAGGAATTTCTTGTAAGCTATTCACTTTTTTAGTAAGTTCACTGGCATTCTCTCATCAGTGTAGTTTATGACGTATCAGAGTTGGATGCATTAAACTGAATTACTCCATACCAATTTGGTGAAGATTTTTCATGTTTAAGATGCTCCTAGCTTCCTCTTTTTCCATGTCCTTTCCTTTAATCTTCTTCCCCAACTCCCCTTTGCCACATGGAAGGAGTGAACTGCGTGGAAACACCAGAGTTAATTTTTAGGAGTTACCTGTTGTGAAACACCAAGCCTGTGGTGTGTACTCACTGCAGCAGATGAACAGGTTAGTAAGTTCAGATGCTGTTTATGTGACACTCTTGAGTCTAGAAAGAAGTCTGGCTGAGAATGAAGTTCATTGTTTCTTAGCCTTTTCCCACTCCCTACCCTTCTTTCTCACCTGGTAAAATGAGCATTCTGGGAATGAATTTAGGTCTTGATCTTAATAACCACAATTAATTGCCACCCACACAGATGACACCTGTTCTTATAAAAGGACAGGTCAGTTATCAACAGGTGTGGTAATTTACCTTCTAGCTTATAAAAATGTGAAAAATTTAAAAAGTAAATGTATTGGATGACTACTATCGTAATGACTAAGCACAGTAGCTGTCGGCTTTCATTTCTCTCTACGTATGCGTATGAGTTCATTCATCTGCCTTCTGTTCCTGTAAGGCAGTGAATTTAAACTACAGATCTAGCTGAAAATGAGATAAATATTACAGAACTTATTTTCGAAAGCATTCCAGTATGAGTTATGGTAATTCAGTAGCATCAGTGATCAAGCAAGGTGTATGCGACCATGATACTTTCTCAAGCATCATTCCCATAGAGTTTCCTGTTTCCCTTCCCTCTCTGACATGCTCAGAGTGACACACTGTTTAATCAGTGCTAGTTACAGTCCATGTTGGCTGCAAATAAAATGAACAATTTACATGGACAGAAGCAATATTTAAAGTTGAATAGTATGGCTCTGCAACTATTGCACTAGTTACTCTTTATATATTTAAGATTATTCTTACCACAACAGGGCTGTGGTATGAGTTTACATTTTGAAATACAAATGGGCTGCTGCCATGAAAGAAACATTGGCTTACCAGATTCACTGAGTCAACTTTAGAACAAAAACACAGACCTCTTATACAAGAAAGTAAGAGGTTGTGTAGTTCTCTACCTAAGTATTGAGTTTATTTTGATGTTGTCATATATCTATTTTGGTCTTAGGATCTGAAAATGCTTGTGAAAAGACTTCATTTATGTTTCTGCGACAAGAGTTGCCTGTGAGATTGGCAAACATAATGAAGGAAATAAGCCTGCTTCCAGACAACCTCCTAAGAACACCTTCAGTTCAGCTGGTGCAGAGCTGGTAAGAACAGCGTCATTTCATACCTTTAAGGGTGCCCTTCTGCATGTACAAAAGTTGGAAGAACTCATTCTCTTCTACAGAACAAACATTTCATGTGCTTGTTGCATGAACATTGCTTATTTAGATTGAGTAAATATCTCAATGTGACATAAATCAGAAACTAAATTTACAGACTTGGAAAAAACCTTTAGAAGCAATTAGAGAACTTACAAGGGAATTAAAAATCATTGAATATTGCAGGTAGTCACATGTGAGAATTCAGTAAAGCCAAGAATCCACCAGAACGATGTTTGATGGTGACTTAATTAAAATGAGGATGTTAGTTGAAGAAACCAACAAAAGCAAGCAAATACACAAAATGCTTGCAAAAGATAGTAGAAACCATTTAAAAGATGGATTATTGCAGACTGAGAGGAAAAGTGTAGAAAATATGAAGAAAGAGTGATAGGAAGCTCCCAAAGCCAAAATACATAAAATAATAGAAAGAATACAAGGCTATTAAAATAAAAAAGACATCCTTTGAAAATAATTTGCTACACATAAGCCTAAACTTTTTTAAGACGCAAACAAAACAAAGAGATTGCTTGGCATCTACTAAAGCCATGTGGCTATCTGGAAAGGCTTTTAAAGTTAAAGAGAATGGAAAATCTGCCAGTGAGTAAGTGGAATTGATTAGATGACTGAATAGAAAAAGAGCTATCAATGAAGATGAAGGCTTTTAATGAAACATGAACGCTTAAATTCTCATGATACTAAATTACATAGATCAAATGGGAAATGAATTCCACTTGGACAAATGCAAAGTAGAGCACAGAGAGGAACCTCCTCTCTCTCTATGCTTGTGTGCTTACAATACAGAAAGAAATTTTGGTGTGACTGGGGGATGTTTTTCTGAATATGTCATTTGATGGGTAAGAAGGCAAATAGTGTTAGGAACTAAGTAAAAATGAGGAGGAATATAATTGTACCACTGTGTTAGCCCATTCTTCCTCTGAATTGCGTGCAGTTTTAGTCACTCCATCCTGAACAGAAAAGACCAAGAGGGATAATCAGAGGGTTGGAACAATTTCTACGTGAGGAGAAACCAAATAGAATTCTTCAGCTTGGAAAATACACATCTAAGGGAAGAGATGGCAGAAATACTTAAATCGTGAACAAGCTGGGAAGATTTTCTAATAATAGGAACTCGCTGGGGCTGCACATAAGTGATCACCTACTGGGTTTAAAACACAAGGAAGATCTTTTATGCATTCTAATTAAATTGTGGAATCCATTGCTCTGGAGATTTTGGAAGAAAGCATTGTGAATAGATTCAAAAGGATCTAACAGAATTCAAAGGGGATAGTTCAGGGATCTGGGGAATTGTATTAGAATTGGTCTTTGTCATGTTTCTTTCATTTAAAGGTATGTCCAAAGTCTTCAGGAGATCCTTGACTTCAAGGACAAAAGCTCAGAAGATTCAGGGGCTGTTCATAGGTAAGGATTTGCTGTCACATATGTTGATATTATGTTAATATTATGTAAAAGGACTGGTAAGAGAAGAATAACTTAAGAAAAATTTCAGCTATCTCCAGTCTTTACGTAGGAGTTGCAGTAACGTCACCCCCGTCCCTAACAGGAGGGTACGTTAAAACATGAAACAAAGCACTTTTATGCTGTATCATTCTGGTCAGGGCTTTTTTTTAATGCTGAAGAAGTGATGAATATGTCAAACTTGACCAAATGTTTATCAGTTCCTTACTTGTAATGGTGAAACTAACATATGGAACTTTTCACCTGTAGAGTAGGCTTGGTCATCGTTGGCTGACCATAACTGCCTTTTGACAGGCATGGGATGATCTGCAGGAAAATGGCTGGCAGAGGTTTCTCTTTTTCTTGGCAGTGATCAAGATAATAAATAAATAATAATTGTATAAAGAATCAATAGTGATTGATTACTGATTGTTTCAAGGCTAGTCGCTTGAAATATGCTGTAAAGACTGACCTGTCTTCTTATTGCTGTAGGCAGATCTGTGATATTTCTGTACATAATGGTCTTCATTTGTGTAGGCAGGTACTCTGTTTGCCAAAGTATTAAATTCACTTGAAAGTGAAATACTAACAATGTATTAATTTTAGTTTTACAGATACTGTGATAAAAATTCGGAATCGACACAATGATGTAATTCCTACGATGGCTCAAGGGGTAATAGAGTACAAGGAAAGCTTTGGCATTGATCCAGTGACCTCACAGAATGTGCAGTATTTTTTAGACCGTTTCTACATGAGTCGCATTTCAATTAGAATGCTCCTTAATCAACACTGTAAGTGCCATTGTTGAAAGGAGGGGAAATGACACCTGTATTATGTCAGTATATTTTCCTTTTATTTTTAAGTATTTAGTCTGTACTTAAGTCCTTCTTAGAAGCACACTATTTGCCTTGCTATTTATAAACTGATTCTTGATACAGTTCTTAAAAATTAATAGTAGGCTTTCAAATATGGTGAAGATTGGAATTATAGATTGCCTATAAATTTCTGTTTAGCGAAACTGAAGACACAAACTAAAAATATAAAATTATATCAGGTGTTAAATAGCATTTTCTTTTTTGGCAGCATTACTGTTTGGTGGGAAAATTAATCCAGCTCATCCAAAACACATTGGAAGCATCGATCCTACCTGCAATGTTGTTGAAGTTATTAAAGGTAAATTCAGCAGATGAGAACAACAGTCCTGAAAACTTAAAGGAATGTTCACACTGAGAGCCAATACACATCTTGATACTCATATACTGTTTTGTTCTTTCCTACCTAGAGCAGAAGTTTTATTTAAAGCGTAATACAGTTTGTTACTTCCCTGTAAACCCAGTTTTTCTGAGAAAATACAAAATCTCCCTGACAGTGCACGGTGTTTTCATTTTTTTTTTCTTTTTGGTCAACTGAAAAGGAGAAAAAATAAAGTGGAAGGGGAAATCTAACTTTCTGTCTTTTTATTATAGATGGTTATGAAAGCGCAAAAAGACTTTGTGATTTATATTACATGAGCTCTCCAGAACTCATCCTTGAAGAGCTGAATGGTAAGTGAATGTGGGATGAGGCACTCTTGAATTTAGTGATGACTTCTGCTAAACTAGCTGGTGGTGAAATGTTGTCGTTCCACTTCTCATATAGTTAATGTGTTCTCTATATCTATTGTCATAAAATTTTTTTGTTTTGTTTTAAATCTGTCAGAAGGCTTTCCTAGTTCCTCCCTTTAATTAAACTGAAACCAGTAGAAAAGTTTTTGACAGTACAGCTATCGATACAACAGATTTTAGCAGCCTCCTTCCCTCCCTAAGGTTTCTTGTCTGTCTTCACCCTACACTGTTTACTCCATCTCATCCTCTCTGCATTTCACGCTTTAAAGGTTCATAGTAAACATTAATTCTGATTTCTCTTGCTTATTCAGCTATCATGTTCTTGTAGTTGTAGATCAATATAATACACTCAAGTTGTGGTAAAAATTATTTGAACCCATTGGCTGTGACTTGAAAAAACAGTTTACAACTGTGTTGCTGTGAACTGAGAGGTCAGCTGTTGTCCTCATAGTCCTGCTGAATGCTAAAGAGCCTTTCTGACACTACTCACTGGAGTACTTTTCAAGATGCCAAATGCCAAGTTCGAACAGACCTACAAAACCCAGCAATCATAATTGCTTCTACAAGTAATTGTGAAAGCCAAAGTGCAGCCACAGTAACGTGGCTTATGAAGCTAAAGGCAAAGAAAATGTGGCCTTGACTACACATTCCAGATCCTTTCTTCCTACTGTACAGAACCTGGCATTCTGTATCTAGGTTAAAAGGTTTATCTCTCTCCGTATTTGGAGCATGATACTAAAATACATTTGAAAGATCACAGCCATGCTAGCTAATTCTCTGCACTGAGGGGCCATTTAATGGTGCTCCAGAAGCCAGAACAAATAGTTCAGTTTTTATATAAAGGAGTGACCTTTTGCTCAGTGAATTGTGAAGGTGAGTTAAACCTGATCCAGGCCAAATGCACATTCCTTGCCCACAGCTGAGAGTGGAGACCATAATTTAAACCTTAGGCCTGGGATCTAGGGGTGGAGGCATGGGGAGGGTTGCTGAGGACAGGAACCTGACGTATTTCAAAGTATGATTTATTCTCCCCCCACACCCCACCCCTACTTTATTTTTGCTGGGTACATAATTTGTTCCAGATCTTTTGACATCGCTAGTCTTCAACATTTATGTTCCTAAGGCACTGGTCACTAACAGAGTCTGGTGAGAAATTATTAATTTGTTGAACTGAAGGAACTTTAAGAGCCAGTAGAATTTTTTGAACAACCTTTCCTTAATTTTTGATACAGTGAACATGTTCCAATGATATTTTCTACAATTTATTCTCAAAAAAAAGTTTGAAAACTGTATCAGTTTTATAGATAGCATTGTCTGTAATTTTTGTTAAGGTTTCTTGTTAGAAATAATTCGGGTTGGGAGGGACCTCAGGAGGTTTCTTGCCTGACCTCCTGCTCAAGCAGGGACAGCTACAAGGTCAGACCAGGTTTCTCAGGGCGTTACCCAGTTTGGTCTTACAAATCCTCTAAGAACAACAACTACATAACATCTCTGGGCAACATGTTTCAATATTTTAACTGTCATGGTGAAAAAAGTTTTTTCTTTATGTCCAGTCTGAACCTCTGTCACTTCATCTTACTCTCACTGTTACTTGTTGTTCCACTACCTGAAGATCCTGACTCTTATCTTCATGATAAACTCCTCATAGATACTAGAAAGCAACTATTATATGCCCTAACCAGTGATGCTACAGTGGGTTTTAAGATTTATTTCTAAAGCAGCAAGCACATTTGAAAAACTTGAGTATGACTTTTGATTAAAATGTAACTTTTCAGAAGATTTTATGTTCAAATTTTCCTTCTCTTGTAAATTCTCTCAACAATACAAATGTACATTTTGAATAACTGCAGGAATGAATAAAAGATACCTAGTTTGCTATTTAATTATTTACACTCTCTTTTCTCCAGCTAAATCAACAGGACAGCCCATGCAAGTGGTGTATGTGCCATCACATCTCTATCACATGGTTTTCGAACTTTTCAAGGTCTGTGCACTTACCATTACACAATTCTTTTATACACCTTTGTTTAGTGAGATTGTATTTGTTTGACTTATTGAACCAATTCTAGATAGCAGCGTGTTTTTGCAAGTGCAAACCTACTGCTGTTTGACTGCAGGAAGATACCTAAATGGTACTATTTAGACAAACAGTAACTGCACAGAAAATTAACAGCTTTGTAAAAGTACCTTAAAATGTATAAAGATATTAGTAAAGCAAGTGAGAATAAGATAGACATTTTTTGGCACATATTCAAATCTGGTATAATGTGCAGTGGGTCCTATAGAGCTTTCCTCAAGCAGTTCAGTCCTAGACTTTTTTTGATTCTTGTATGTATTGCATGTACTATGCATCATAAAGAATTCTACAAATAAAACTGTACGTTAAGATATTGTTTGTTCTTAAAAAAATAATATTTGAAGTCTGTGTAGTCTAATAAACTATATAAATACTGAATAAACCAGAAGAACTAAAAATCCTTTTTCTAAAACCATATACATTTATCCTGATTCTGAAATACGTGATAAAAATAACTTTCCTAAATTGATGTTTTAAGATAACGTACCAAAGTGGTAGGAACAGGATTTAAGTTGTACTTGAAAATTGCAGAATGCAATGAGAGCCACCATGGAACATCATGTTGATCGATGCATTTATCCTCCGATTCATGTACACGTCACGTTGGGAAATGAGGATTTAACTGTGAAGGTACCCACTTTTTTTGATTATTTTGAAGGGTATTTTGATTAGGGTTTTTTTTTTCGCCTCTCATAGGCAGTGTATTACTAACTTTAGCTGGTGATCTGGTTCCAACAATGGATTGTATGGGATGATGTAGTATATAAGTAACAAGACCGTTACTGAATTTCACATACTGCATCAGTAGGAAATTCATGGAGAGTTTGCACAGTCACATGGAAGGCTCTGCAATAGAATTCTGTACTTTAGTCACACTCGGGTCTTTCCTAACTTATAAGCGACTAAAACCAAAGTAGCATCTTTATACAATTGCAATATCAGCATTTTCTAAGTGCCAGTAACAGAGCTGTACAGTTGTGAAACAACTGAGAAAAGGAAAATAAACGTTGTATATTTCATGCAAATGAAACCTTCCTGAAGGTTTGCAGAGTAATTTCTTCTTTTCCTGTACAACATCAGTGTTGGATTTCAAAGACCAACTACAAGCTTTTTCATAAGTCTAACTAAACCATAGTAAAAAAACTCTTCTGACTTACTCCTTCAGTAATAGATTTAACAGATGATATTTAACTGGCAATATTCCCGAGGAATAAAGATAAAAATACACAGAACCTGGCATTTGTTAAAAGGTACAGATGCTGACTTTGGACAAAATTGAGTTATGAGCAAGATAAAAGCAATGCATAATTTAAGCAGAATTTTCTTGCTTCCAAGAGATTATGAATATTTCTTATGGTAGTATTTTATTTAAATGGTTTGGATAAAGGATGAAAAGAAAAGATTCTCCTCTCTCTGGTCATTGCTGTAACTGAGAGATGAGAATTTAAGAAAATTCAAAATCTAATAGGGACAACTTTGTATTATATTTTACCTGAACTTTCTCTGCATCGTTGTTTGAGAGAAGCTGTCTTTTATAAAATGTATTCAGGGACATAATGCTACACGTTCCTTCTTGTTCCAGATGAGTGATCGTGGTGGAGGTGTTCCTATGAGGAAAATTGACAGACTTTTCAACTACATGTATTCAACAGCACCACGTCCACGTGTTGAGACGTCACGAGCTACACCTTTGGTACGCAAATCTTTTATGCTGTGTCATCTTGGATATGCTTAATTGTCACAAAAGAAACCATTAGCTAAAGTTATGAAGTACTGATTTTATAGATACAATGAGTATCACTATTTGGATCTTATAGCTTAATTAAAATATTTTTTCTAGAAATAACAGGAAAATTGCATAAAATTCTGAAATACTACAAAGTATTTAAACTTGTTTAAGGTTCTATTTTTGTCTACCAAATATGAAGATAAGCTACCTCAAGCAGAATACTTAGCTATGCTGAGGGTACTGCAGTAAGGACAGGACTCTAAATTCTTCTTGTGGCTACTGAATGAAAGGAAAAATAATTACAGCAATGATTTTGGATCAAGTCCAGTTGTACTATGTAGTCATTTGTACCCCAGCCAAGGACTAAGGGATGCAGATGTAACAGGGCATATGAAGAATCTATTTCGGTCTTTTGTGAACTTTAAATATGCATAAGTAATAAAGTCTTAGGTCTCAGCAAGAAGCTCTGATCAGCTTTCCTGATTTTATTCTCTCACATTGCATCATTCAAAATTAATTTAAAAAAATGTATATAGTGTCCTGCATCTAGATGGCTGCAATTCATCAAACACTAGATCTTTACCCTAGAGAAGTGTTGTGTATGTTCATTGAGAGATTACTTGTAAAATTCAGTAGATTAAAAAAAAATATACACTTAACACTGCAGGGCTATGTCCTGCTACTGCAGACAAGGCTCGTCAGAATTTTAGTTTAAGCTACAAATTCACAGATGTTGCTCTTGGACCTTTTTTATATATATACTAATGATGAAACATATCCAACTTAAGTACTCAGTGTTCTTAAAATTAGCAGCTCCCTGAGGCATTGACCAGACTGAGTACAGTTTTCTCTAATGGTCTCATAATTTCTTGAAAAAGCTACTGTAATACAAGGAGTATTCCTCTGTCAAACCAGCAGCCTGGTTTGACAGAGGAATAAGACTATTTTCTCATAATCACAATTATCTATGCATTCTTCTGTTTCTGGGGTGTATAATAGTTCCAGGGGGAAGAATAGTTTACATTTGAACTCCTCCTCTTACTGTCAAACATCGTGCTTAGTTTCTCTATTTACCTATTAAGTTAAAACAAAAAACACCAGTGACTGATGCAATTACTGAAAATACACTTTTTCTCCTGGATCAGGCTGGATTTGGTTATGGCTTACCCATATCTCGTCTGTATGCGCAGTACTTCCAAGGAGATCTCAAACTGTATTCCTTAGAAGGCTATGGTACAGATGCAGTTATTTACATAAAGGTATGATATAACACTTTACCATTTTAAATTTATCAGCAACTCTAATCAAGCTGGTAATGGAACTCCTTGTTCTGTTACTGTAACTTTGCTTAAAAAGAATATAGTCAGATACAGTCTTCTCTACTTACAGGCCTTATCAACAGAATCCATTGAAAGACTCCCTGTATATAACAAAGCAGCCTGGAAACATTATAAAGCAAACCATGAAGCAGATGACTGGTGTGTGCCAAGCAGTGAGCCAAAGGACATGACCACTTTTCGCAGTACATAGCTTTTTCCTCAACAGTTCATAAGAAGTAGGTATGTCTGTAAAGGGAATTTAAAAGACCTGACTTACACCAAGATGCTAAACCGCATTTGATATGTGAAAATAATTTTAAGTGGAGTAACTCTTTTCTGGAATAAAAAAAAAAGAACAAAACACAAGAAAAACCCCAAACTGTACGTACTTCTAAATTTTAAGCGAGAAGGTCACACTTAATGTGTTCTACTTTCTATTTATGACTACTTTCAGTGGCTAAATCAACAGAGCAGTATTTTCAGGTTTTGTAGGGACCAATGCAATCTCTTTCATATCTGATGAGAAATGTATTAATTCATGTAATTACAAAATTGTTTTAATACAAACTAATGAAAAAGTCCACCAGAATACTTTTCCGTTACAGAATATTCCAGACTAATGAAAAACTCATGCAAGAAATGACGAGTTTATTGCTGTACCTTTGTACCTGTACGGCACTTTCTCTTCTTTTATCTTAAGCATGCTGAAGCCTAATTTTGCAAAGTTAGATATGTTGCCTACACACCTTGCCTACATCAAGGTTTTCTGCATCTGTAGAAATCACACTTAGGTCTGTAGGGATAAAAAAAAATATAATAAAAAAAAACCATATAGCTGCTACCACTGGTATAATGTATCTCAGGTATGTGGTATCAGTCCTATTTCTTTGGTTGTAATGTGAATATTTAATACATGTGAAAAATTACCTTGCCATGATCATTGTGAATTAGCAAATAGTTTTGGCTTATGTACAGTAAAGATATGCTGTCTTGCATTTGCTTATATTTCTGTAGGAAATACCTAAACGCAGGATCAATGTTCTAGCCCTAGTGAGATCTCAGACTCTGGGGTTTGTCAGGTTACAGCTGTAAATGATACTATTTTAATAAACAGTTTTTTAACATTTGCTCTTACTAGGGCACCTCTATTTGTCAATAAAAACTACCTTCTCAGGAGTATTTAAGAAAAAGTGGAATTAACAGTTTTTGAAAATACCTTTGTATTTGTGATATGCTTCTGGCCTTGTTTATGTAGTATCTGGAAGTCACACTATAGCATAAATGAGGTAAGCAGAACGTGTTTATCAGTCAAAGGCAAACTGTCAACGCATACTGGGGAAGATAAAGAGGGGAATAAGTATTACATTTCAGGTACAAAATCCTTCTTTTAAGAAAGGATTCAACTTTTTTCAATGCCTATTGTGCCAGCTTTGTTCAAATCACACACACACCCCCCCCCTATGTTGCACCTGGATCCCTGTCATTCCTGAACATTTTAGGAGTGATGCAGTTAAAGATACTGAGAACTAATCCTTTTCTCAGTTAATTCATTGCTTGTAATTCTGTGATTTTGTACTGCAGCAGATGTGCATAATCCCTCTCAGAAAGAAAAAGCCTAAATGTTACTAGTTTGGTTTACTAGCTCTGCACAGAGCAGAAGGTGATATCACAGGTGAAGGCAATAGCTGGTATGTTAGAAATTGAAGTCATGCTCTTCTAGTTGTAGCTGAGCCAGATGGAAGATTGTCACCTCCTACCTCCCTAGCCTACTTCTGCAAAACGCTAACATGGCTTTATACCCTGGTCAGGCTAATGTAGGTCACTTGAAGAGTAGTGATTTACAGAGTTGTCTATATACACAGTTAGACTGATGCTCTGAGGGAGGATTACTCTACTCTAGCTTAATTGCCACCAGAACAGTACAGGTACCTGCTCCGCTCAAGCTTGTGGGCACTTTGAGAGGTCCCTGTTTTTCTTCTTGACAAGGATGTGAGGTGGTGACTGGCAGACGTTTCCATCTGCTTGGCTACAGGAGAAGCTGTAGCTGTTCTTCAACCCTGGAAAAAGCGTGTATGTGAGAAATTCCACATATTGCAAAGTGGGGCCTATACAAAAGTTAGAGAGGATGCCTGCAGCTATTGCTTTTGCTAAACTAAAGCTGAAAGTTACAGCAAAGGGATTTTAAAAACTCCACTCTGAAGCTGAACATTTTAGCTTTTATGCTAAGTTTTAAATATTTAACTAACTTAATTGAACTGATTTTAGTAGCACCTGAGAACTACAAGAGATGTTTCTAATGAAGCATTGTTTTCTAGAAAGTCTATTGAAGTATTTCATGTGGTATTATTGAAATAAAACCTCTTTCATGGTCTCAGCTAGCTACTTATTGAATTCCAATTATTAAACAACTTCCTGTGTAGTTATATTTGTATCTGTCTCCTCACCCTCCACCTCAAATGATTGCGGTGAAAACACAAGTGTAGTAATATTTTGCTTTACAATGTTTAACCCTACTTACAAGTTTGATCTTTGATTACTTCTGATTTAAATAGAAGTTCTGAAGATAATTTTTGTGTTTAATATTTTCATTACTGTACTGAAGTCATTGCCAACACACTGGTTAAGTTGAAGTGAATCACTGTAGAAAATCAGTATAATAGCTCAGCTATCAGAATGCTGAGATCAGTAGTTTTGTATGCAAATAAGCTCAGTCTTGCACTGTAAAATTAATCTTGGTTTGTGTTAAGTTAATTTTTTGAAGAATCACTACATTTATTCATTAAAGCTATTTTGAAAATTAAACTTTCAGTTGGTGATTTTGTGGCATGGTACCAAGCTAGTCCCATGGAGCCAGCCTCCTCGTTTTGCATCTGACAGCTGTTAAATGCATGTTCTTGTGCTCAGGTGCCAGGTGAGTTTATCATCCCTGCTGTGGCCCCTGTTTAACTACCACAGCTCTGCAGCACACAGGCAAACCTTTGAAACCATTATTTCCATTAGTCTCCTTCCTGAGAAACGAACTCTTCACAGGGTGCAACATTCAGTTCAGCAGGCTTAAAGGAAAAAGGTAATACATCATTAGATGAGTATTCTCTGTTCTGGCTGAAAGCACTTATCTGAGAAATAAACTTCCCGGACAGAATTAATCAAAGGGTGATTTTACGTGTGTGATCCTCAGCGTTTGATCATTCTGTACTTCTAATTCCCTTCCCTTTTATCAGTGGGGCAGCATTCTTCTGTGGCTCAAGGTCTGTAAGCTTGGAGTACCAACTCAAAGCTACTGGAAACAAAGTAAATAAGTTAAATCTTGACCAAAGAATTGTTTCTTAGTGCACAAAACTGAAAATAGAACCTCTTTTTAAAAGTAATTATTACCAAGATTTTCAAAATTTATTTTGGAAATGCAGAGGGTGCCAAAGCATTTCCACACAGTCCTTTTGCTGAAATTCGTGACATCTGTACAAAAAAATAACAACTGTGAAACACCAACAGTGAAGTTCATTCATTTAATTAAAATGAAAAACAGTCCATAGATTTAAAGGAGAACTTGGTCCACATAAACAAATTACGTAAGTTTTATTCTAGTCCATTCTATGGTGAAATTGATATTTAAGCTAGTCTATATTTCTGGAATAATCTAATTAAAGGAAGTGCTGGTGGAGTAACTCTAGAAAATAGTATGTAAATATACAAAACACCAATTCATGTTCTAAACTATTCTGAGAATCAAATCCTCCTTTAAAAAGAAGTAATCTGTAGTCTACAATTGGAACATTTAAATACAATGCAGAAACCCAGTGCTTCAGTGATATTTTTTCCTTCAGTTCTTCCCTCAGTATTTTACGTTTGAAAAACAGTATAGTTTAAAATTAGCAAATATATAAATTTGGTCCGCAAAAATCTTGTAGCAGGTAGAAAAGAGAAATACATGTATTGCAAATTGATCTTATTCATAGCATAAATCTATAAAACTATGTATTATTTAGGAAAAATAGGTTAAAAAAGATCTTATTTATAGGTTTAAACCTTGTCCCAACACCATACAGGTAGTGTACAGAAAACTTAATATTATGCTGAGTATATGTAGTTTGTGAAAACTACGCAATATTTCTTGTTATTTTCTCAGTAAATTGCAACACATAGAATTCAAAAACAATGTGCTACTACAGTGAACTTTGAATGAAAATCCCAGAAATACAAGAATTTAAACAAAATAATCCATAAATTTGAAATACATGCTTTCTTTTTAAATTAATTTGACATTACTGTTTTCTTAAACTTAATTTTTACTATACATCTTTAGTGGCAACAGATAAACAGACTGTCACAGACTGAATTTGTTGGCAGGATTTTTCTATTGTCCCTCTCTCAGATTCAGCTCTATCAAATGCTAGTTGACTAATAATTGGAATGATTTTTAATACTGTATTCTACTTTTCACAAACATCAATTTCAATGAAAAGGGCATATGAGGTCTCAGAAGCACAAATATTACTTAAGGCAGAAAGTTAAATTATTGTCTATTAGTACAGGCAGAGTCAACTAGGAATGAAAAAACCCTGAAAACGTTATTTCATTTCATTGGGTTGTAATGGGGAGGGACCATAATTAAAAAGTAAAAAACCACCTATGTTAAACTGTTGCACTTTCCCTCCTCCCTCAATTGTACAATTATATACAAATCTGCTGAACTTCCTCAAGATGAAGCAAGTCTGTGCTAAAATAAAACAGGGTGGGTTTAGCAGCTTGATTCAAGAGTGGCTACCACTCTGCCAGTCTTGCGAACTTCTCTCTCCTTCTTTTGAACCTTTTCCTTCTGCTTTTCCAGTTTTTCTTGTGTTTTTCTAATATCCTTAATTTTTTTCTTTATTGTTGATCGGTCATTTTGACTGGAAACTCCCAGAGCCTTTGCGGGGGGAAGAAAAGAAAATACCTCATCATTAATTTTCCCAACAGCACTGTCAATGGTGCTTGTGTATGAACAGATAAAGGTTAAGTGTTATTTGCTTTGGCTGCAAGAGAGTCTGTTTATTTGAAAAATAAAGACCTAAGTCCTCAAAAGTATTGTAAATGATCATCTGGGTAAGAAGGCAAGTAAGGAAACAAGGGCCTACTCTTGTTTGGTTGTGAAATAACAGCTTCTTGTTGGATTTTATAAACAGGGAGACACCTGAGAATTTCCATCAAATAGCATAATAAATAGCAGTCTCAAAATATTTTTCTAGCTCTTTTTATACAAGGGGGATTTATATTCAGTAACTACTTTTTAATTTTTAATATTAAGTATTTTAAAGTGTGCTATTAAAAATTGTGTTCAGCAAGTAAATGGTACACTAGGATTTTTGACCAGCAGGTGGCAGTACCCGATTCCAAGTCACAGACAGCACTCGCTCCCCCTCCACACAACTCTGAATGGCATTAGGTGTGAATTGAGCTTTAAGCATCAACAGCCAAAGTTCCCCAAAGAGAGACCGTCATTCGACAGACCAGTAGCAGGTATTTCCTCTGTGTCCAAGGAAATATTAACAAAATACAGGACATTCAGTGTTGCTAGTCTATTCTAAAATGCAGGTGTATTTTGGAGACTGAAATTAAGACACTTCCCCCCCCCCCCCCCAAACCCCCCAAAACCTCCGTTGATCCTTTAATAAAA
>NW_015090990.1:8689650-8729595 GCF_001431845.1 Calidris pugnax
GTGTTTTTTTGGAACTTAAATTAAAACCCCCCCCCCCCCCCCCCGCAAAACACTCAAATCCTACTATTGATCATTAATAATAATTTGCCTTATGAACCTCATTTTAGTCATGCATCTTGCCTGTCCAAAATGCAGTCTGGTAATCTAATGAGAAAGAAAAACTGAGAGAGTTTACTAGCACTGTAAGGGATACATACCATGCAGCTTCCAAAAGTAAAATGGCAAGAAAAGACCCAAAAGAAAGATTTAGAATAGATTTTTTTCAGCAGGAGTAAAAACCAGAAACATTTAAAGAGTCATCAGATATGACTTTAGCCTTCCCATTTCCCATCCAAAGAGGAGATGGGGAAGAAACAGATTTCTGAATCTGGAGCCTGCAATTCTATGCATTTGAATTGGCTGGATCTTGTTTTGCTATGACCTTATGCTGAGACTGATGATAGACACATCAAGCCCCTTTGGGGAATTATGCTTACTTTGATTTCCTCAAGATGCCAACAAGGAAGAAATACTGGTATTTTTTCTGATTAAAAATGGCTTGTCTTTAATTGTACCATCAATTATTATCTAACTGTATACTCTCCAAGTATTTCAAAAGCAAAACTTTACCCCCCAAAAAGCCACAAAAACAGGAAAACAGACTTCGAAGGTTAAAAACATGTCCAAATAAGCAGTGAGATTTATACAGTTACAAGTATATCCTGGGATATTCACATACCTTTAACTTATCACTGTCGAGCTGCATTAGCTGCTGTCCATCTATGTTCATAGCCGTGAACTCTGTAATGTACTGCTCCATGTTCATTCCCATTAACCAGTGGCATACTTGCTGGGTGGTCCATTCGGAAATAGGTCTACTGTGCCATTGATTTTGCTTTCCTGTTGTTGTAAATTCATCATCTAATGCCTAACCAATTGAGAAAAGTCACCGTAAGCAACGTTTTACTTGACTACATGATGAATTCAAGTTACCAACTGAGTTTGATTAACAAAATGCATTATTAAACATGCTCTAGTTCCAAAAGGACTTAAGTTCTTGAGATCACAGTTTGCAGTCAGTTTCCCTAGGGGTTTGCTATAAACAAAAACACACCACACCATTCAACACAAATTAAGTCAGAAATAGAGAACATAAATAGTTTTCTCTAAGAAACTATATAGCCAAGCATTCGCTTAATTTTGATGTATCCTAACAATGAACAAGCTTCCTCAGTTAGTTGGTTAAACTCAATCCCAATGTTAGGATGCTGCCTACAGAATCAAGAAGAATGAAGTAGCACTTCAACTGTGCTTGTTTTGTTGAATGAAGGAAAGGATTATTGTTAAATGAAGGAAATTCAGAATAAAGGCAATTGTAGTAGTCAGTAAGTTTGGTGACAGTTCCAGGTACAGTTTTACTAAATTTGGTGCATTTCTAGAGAGAGATGACTGTTTAGTCTTTCATCTAACACCATCACATCAACATTTTAAAGGCTCTGCCTAGTAGAAGACCATTTCAGGAACGTAAGGGCTTGTAGCCTTCCACTGAAAATACACTTTGCCAGCTCACGGAGCTTTTGAAGCTCCCTGCTTCAGTTTCAGTTGACTTCTGACGGGAAAAAGGTACTGCTGTTCATCCTGAAGCACTCTATTACTCCATCACAAAAGAAAAGCCACATAAAACAGAGCTCAATGTCTGTACAGAAGAAATTCTAGTGTGATATTTGAATCAGTAACATCAGAGTTACCCGAAGTTTTATTAACTATCCAAAATGATCTCTCCCTAGCTCATGATTGAGTACAGGCTGCATTAGACTTGCAGACTGCTCCACTAGGCAGCTCCCACTACTTATCAAAGATATTTGCACACAGCGGAAAGTATACCCAGTTTTTCCAGGGAGCCTTACACCTGTCATTTGTAAAAAGAAAACATGGAAATAAGCATCTCTCTAGTGAGGGATTTGAGATATGACCCTGTAAGTTTCAGGTGAACTACAACTCCCAACCGGAACGATCTCACAAAATCCAACTCTCTTGATGGAAAATTTGGGAGAGTTGATTGAATATAGCGAAATAATTCTGGCAATTGCAAGTGAAAGTTAGTGAGACGCAGGCCCGTCACACGATCTGGTCACACAGTAAACTGCATCTGATGGCGCAACATGGAGCTCACGTCTGAGGAGAAACACATACAATTTTAAATTTCTGATACATCAGAGGACTACATGTGATTAAGAAGGGTATTGCTTTCCCTGGTCTGTCAAACAAAAGACACTGGTTACACTAGGAGCTAGTGCAAATGAATAGGGACAAGTGTGTAGAGCAGAACAGTTTGTGCTGAGGTGCTCAAATCCATACAAGCTTTTCAAAGGATTTTCACTTTGCAATAGCTCTAGTCTGTTCACACAGACTCAATGGCCACTAGCAGCTGGAATGCACCAGGAACACTGCTGGAGTACATCTGATTTGATTTCCAAGATGAATCAAAGTAAGGCAAGTGGGGACAATCAGGAGATTTACTTCAAAAATGAACTTTTAATCCAAACTAAAATGCTTATGTAGATATAACTAGTGTGAACACATCCACTTTCCTGATGTGCAAAGAAAGAATAGCAATTTTTGCAAAATAACAGCAAATGGTTCTAGAAGAGGTTTTACATTAAGTGGTCTATACAGCATCTCTATCAAGACAACTGGGGCACAGTGAGTTTTCTATCCAAGCTATCAAGCTTGAGATGCTTCATACAGAGAAAGAAGATTAATGGATAAATGTATTTAATCTGTGCCAGCCAAGCAACAACTTTGCTTCTGTAATTTCAGAGCGTAAGTACTTGAATGTGGTATACTCCGGTCAAACAAAGAGGCCCAGATTCATTCATTTTGCCCGGGGAATACAGTATCCCACCAGAATCTCAGTGGCTTTTTGCACCAGTTCCTCCAAGCAGCAGGGATTAGAGCAGCTAACACACAGTACCATGGAGGATTCCTCCAGAGCATGCTACCGATTCCAAACTGGCCTTTCAGCATCTTCAGTTGCTAACAAACTCCTCCTACATCACATAGTAAACCCCAAAGAAGTTGTATCAAAAGCTGAATCTGCGTAAAAGCACTTAGACATCACCTCCTCACAGAAGTGAAGGTGAACAGGAAGATATTTAATCCTGCATAATTTGAAATTTTCACTACTGCACCATTAAAAAGCACAGTTTTAACTATTTTTTCAGAGTGTCAACAGGAAAGTGAAGAGTGTGGAAGAAAAACATGAAGAACACTTGAGTGTTGATTGTACTTGATTTTTGAGTAATGCTTATTGGTCATTAAGTAACACCTCTACATAATATTTTTTTCCCAACTGTTTACCATCCTTCCAGAGGCAGAGGGACTGTCCCAAGCTGTTTGTACACCAGCTACAGCCTCCAAAACAGTCACCTCACACACACACACAAGATCAGCTGCAAATTCAGAAAGCAGAACTAAAACTACTTACAAAGTATGGAGCATGAAAAAACCATGTGCTTCTGCGTAAAAACGCAGATGATTCAGAAAGGAAGTACAGAAATACTGAAGGCTCTGAAGATAAAAATACAAAGCCCCAGAAAACACCAACGCCATCACACCCTGTAACAGACTAAAAGCTCTAGAAGGGTAGGAGGGGTTCCCAGCTGGCTGGCTAGTGAACTGTGAGCGGAGGTGCCTTGGCTGTAACTAGCCTGCTGCTGACAACCTGGCTTTCCTCACGCAGTCACTTCCCCAAATCACCTGTGAGCACCTCCCCAGCAGAGGCAGACTCTTCAGTGCTGCTCCCGTCTACATTTCTAAGAGGCATTTCCATCTCCTGACTACTCACAATTCCCGGGTTTGTAGGGCAGCACACGGAAACCCCTTCCTCTGCAAGCAGGGCTTCTTACACTGGCTTGCACCATCTCTGTTGGACACTTATGAACCCATCTGAACAACGAGCACCAGGTAGAAATTCTACTTGTGAACGGCTCAAATTAAGGATTTGGAATATCCAAAATTGCTATAAGATTGGTTACTTATTTTTTCCTGGATCTCAGTGTATTGCACTAATTAAAACCACCCAAGAACAGAACTACCTGTTTTTCTTCACACACAGTGCTTTTAAAAAGAGAAACCAGCTCAGAGTTTGCTTATCATTATCCTCAGAACAGACTCTGATAATCAACGTAATTATTGAAAAGGTATAAACAACTTTCATTGGTCATGCACATAAGCAACATATGAACTATAGAGAACACTAGAATCAGACTCATCTGTAACAAAAAAGGCTTAAATCATCACTTTACAGATGGATAATAGTAGACAACTTTCATTTGAGTTTTAGAACCAGAATTTTACTGAAATTTGTAACACTGATCTAAGAACAATATTCAAGAAGATATTTAGCTTTGTTAAAGTCTTACTATTAATACCCCTTGAAAGTTTTAAAAACATATATTCCATTCATGAACCATTCCATTCAAAAACTGCAGGAAGCATTTCCAAGGATAGTTATTAACTGGAGTTCCTCTGGTTTTCATTAGATCTATGACTGTCATCTCTGATAAAAATCTGCAAGAAATTAATCCACTACTGAATCCTGTACCAAAATCTGTAAACTAGTTATATGATTTTTGACAACCCAGGTTTTTATGTTAGTGATTTAATATTTATAACAGTGACAGAAGGTTGTTTTGACTTTCTACATATTACTGGAATATTTTAGGATTTTCACCAAAGCGTCATTTAAGACAGCTAATAACAAACCCCCACATTCATGAACCACCATTTAATTTTATTTTTTTTCCCCAACATTATCACTACCAGTTTGGCAAGCCTTCTAACTCATTTCTGGAAGATGACTGTGTTCAACTTTTAATGACTCCTCCTAGTCTAGAAAGGATTTCATTTATAAAGATGCCCATCAGTTAAACACCAAATGAGACAGTATCTCGGAATGTTACCAAAGTGCAGATTTCAGGTTTCAGCTGTAGCCAAAGGTGTTAGTTCTCCAGGGGAATGAAGACTGACTTTCAGGTTTCCACCTATATATATTTTTTCCCCTCGTTTTTCTTTAGATGAAATTCTATGGTAAAACAAACCTGCACAGGTGTGAAGGCAAGGTCAAAACCGCTGCAGTTTTCATTCACCAGGAAGCTGCTTTGAATTAGTGGAACAGAGAGGTGTTTTATTTAAAGTTCAAAACTGCAATTTGATCAGAGAGAGTTCATTCCAATTTTTATGATATAACTAGGATCAGAACACAAAGGCTGATACAGCATCTACTAGTCTGTGTCCTTATTTTAGTAACAGGTTATGATTCTTTACAGTGCTTTTCAGTATTCAAATATGGTAACAGCCATCTAGTTTGACATTACACAGATCTGTTTCTATTAAACATGCTGTAGTGTGAACAACAACATCAACAACACACATATACACACTTTGAAACTCACCTCATTTGAAGAGAAGGTTAAAGTGTGTGAACGACCTGACAGATTTGGTTCTGTCACTAACCCTGAAAGTTCACAACTTGGCTTGCTATGGTATGTATCATCTATGACAATTCTACTCTGCAAACAAGTGGAAATAACGTTTTATTAACTCACTCCTTAGAAAAGCAGGTCATAAGGTGACATTCTAGTAACTTTGATTTTTGGTAAAAAAATATTATGACTTAGTTATCTTTAGATGACATATGAAATGCACTCACTACGTCAAGCATCTGACTTGTTTTTGTTGAACTTCTGAATTTGAAAACACAATAACAAATTTAAAGCAATATCCCCAATAAAAGCACCTTCTGTGGAGAATTGGTCATAACCTGAAATGGTGCTAAAGGACAAAAGGAAACACATGCTACTGTTTCAGCAGGCATATCATGCTTGGGGAGAAGCAATTTAAAATTAATTTGGTGGAAATATTTATGCTGAATTTGTATCTAATTGAAATGTAAACAACCACTATGAATGTGCTTCAGAAGGAGCTGTTCTGTTGGCAAGATTTAAAAAAAAATAAAAATAAATCAGTCCTAATTGTTTATGGTCGCTAAGATTCCCCTGGCACAGAAGTGCCCTCATAACTTATAAAGTTTCTGAAAACAAAAGCTAGGTTTAGACTTCATAGTTACCCACTATCAAACCACTGCAGTCTGCAGTGAAACAAATAAGCTGTCTTTGCCTGACATATATGGAGAATTGGAATAGCAAGGAGCTTTTGGCAGCTTGCAGATCAGGGTTTAAATTAATTTATGAATAGAGAATACAGAACTTGACTAAGAAAAACTTTCCCGAGACTTTAAACTGTGATTTAAGGTACTGTATTGTATTGCTGTTCATTGTGACAGCTTTGATGAGGATGGTGAAACACTGAAACAGGTTGGCCAGAGAGGTGGTAGATCCATCCCTGGAAACATTCAGGGTCAGATTGGATGGGGCTCTGAGCTGCCGGATCTAGTTGAAGATGTCCCTGCTCATTGCAGGGGCGTTGGACTAGATGACCTTTAAAGGTCTCTTCCAACCCAAACTATTCTATGATTCACTTTTGAGGCAGCTGCATTTGAGGCACAGAATCACATAATCTGAAAATTACCTTGATATGAAAAATACCACAGAGATGTAAAATATATTCAGAAGAATTTTTATAATAAATGGACTTTATCAAGCTGTGTAAAATCTTCTCTATAGTTAAAGTACCAAATAGTGTAAAACCACTGTAATAAAACTGAACATTTCAGAAGTTAAACAATTACTCAGATGTCTTTACAAAATTGGTTTAACACTTTAAATCTACAGTAATTATGCAGTTTGACAGCCTGAATACATTACTTTCAAAATAGAGAATTCTTCTGAAATAAGAAAGATTTTGACAAATTTATTCTTTTAATAAATTAATCAAGTACTATTATTTTTTTAAAATATGTAACGAAATAAAATTCAGGTTAGAAATACAACTAATGTAAGAACTATCATATTGAAAGAATGTAAAATCTTCATAGCATTTACTGTTTACATTCAGTTATCACCCTCAGGCTGTGTTTAAAGGAAGCTTTTGGATCTATACAACTGCTTCAGCATCTAAAAGCAGCCGGATCTAGGTTCAAACTCATGGAACAGCCAGCACTTGTACAGCCCAGGCAGGTCACTGAGTAGCCTGTGACTCAAGCTGAAGACTATGAAAAAAACAGATGCTACACTTGAAAACTTCACAGCAGGTTTGGTAAGAAAATCCTTCTAAGAATACGAATGTATGTGTTTCCCATAATATTTTCTAATTTGATTACCTCAATTTCCAACTCAGATCCTGACCTCTACATTATTTTTCTTTATTGAGTGAAAAATAATTCTGTCAAAAGCATGCCTCCAACTTTTGCCTTTCTAAAATTTATTTCTCAGCACTTCTCTTTGCTGCCTACAAACCATAAGCAATTATTTACCACTATTTTATCTAATTTTCACTAAGTGTCTAATCAACCAACTGTACTTTGTAAGGATGGCATACCATACTCCTATATGCAGAAATAATCTGAGATTCTAAATTAAGCTGATCTTAAAGACACTTTTCATCAGTAACTTATGCTCCTGGAGGAGAACTATGTTTTTGCAACTTGTCTTCATTGAGCACTTCTGTATTTGTGTTCTGATTTCAGTTTAACCTGAACTCCACATTTTCTAGATTATTCTGGTTTTGTTTTGGGGGAAGATACTTATCTTTGCACTCCCTTTTACCCTAAATTAGTGATACACATTTCTACTCTTAAAAAAAAAAAAACAACAACAAAAACAACCAAAAGAAGAAAAAAGTAAAGAAAACCAAAAATAACAAGAAAAAAACCACACCACCGCACCATCCCTCAACAAACAAAAAACCCCCAGCCACAACTTGAGTTTTCCTGCTACCTTTTCATGGAGTGTGGTACTGTACATGACTGAAAAAATGGTAATCTATTTACCATGTAGATTATTTTATTAGTTACATTATGTTTTAGGGACTACTTCAGTCTTTTAGATGTAAAAAGTAATTACCAGAAACAACAGAATCCTTTGTCCATCAACATATTCTCAAATTAATTTCAACACAAACTGGAAATCTATTCAGGAACTTTTCCTTTACCCACCCTCAGTTCACTCTTTCTACCTTTGCAGAACTATTTAAAGCAATTAAGAAACAAAATTGTACCAAAAAAAAGACAGGATGATATTTGAGCAACACATTTAATGAGACCTTAGAAAAAATATGAAGAAAACATAGCCAAAAGTAAAGCATCTCAGCACCAGTTGTAATGTTTTCTCCTCTTCCTGCTCCTATTCAATTTAAAGTAGTAGTAATTTCCTTTTAAGGATTTAGAGCCAGTTGCAAATATTTTTGATTCTTGAAGAGCACAGAATTTGGATAGAAGAGGTTTTATAGGTATGCTTCCTAAGATTTAAAGTAGTGGCATATAAATAGTTTACACCACTGTATTCTTCCTCGCAATGAAAATGAAACACTATATACAAGCTTACAGAAGCTAAATAATGCTCTGGAAAAATAATGAATATGACCGGTATGTATGTGTTTGTATTATGTCAGAGAATGGCACTAAATCAAGGGGCAGATTATGTAAAGGGACTAATTTAAGAACTCTGTAATTTAAGGTTAAACCGTCTGCAAACACTCAGATCACAGGATTTTAGTTCTTGTGTTTCTAGCTTTCACAAGCAACAAGAAGTTGATTCATTGCCAAACTGTAAGCTTATGACTAACTTTGTATCATTTTAAGAAAACAAAATTAATTTATAAAGGTGAATTTTGCAGAAACAGAAAACAGTTAAAATATAATTACATTCCTTGCACCATCAATATTAAAACACAACTACAGAAATTATACACAATGTGAAAGAATTGGGAGATTTTTAAATGACAGAGTTCTCATTTTAGGGTTTCTACTTTTACCTGCTCTTTAAGAAATGCTTTCACCTGATCATATGGGATACTACAGACATAAAAACCAATAAATATTATGGAGTTAACATCAAGAAAAAAGGAGTATTCTTTCCTTAAATTCTGGAAAGATGATTTTGTCTTTGCTGTTATGTTACTTTAGTAACAAGACTCACTGCTATGTGATCAAACAAATTTCTCAGTTTCAATGTCTTTTCATAGCGAGGTTTACCAGCTAAAGCCTTACTGTAGTGCAAACTTAATAATCAACTGCAGGTTAAGATCTACAAATATTAGTCATTCCAAGCAGTAGCTACTGTTACATTACCATCTTAAATTACCATTACCATCTACTACCTTAAAACCCTAAACCTTGCAAAGTAAAAACAGACAGACTTCGGGGAAGCTGAGTATGATTTTACAATCAGTTAATGTATGAGAATCTGTTCTTTAACAGGGTCAGCTTTCTACCATTTTACAGAGCAGGCATGGAGCTGAAGACTTGTATATTCTTCCAGCTGCTGGTTTGCAACTGGCACTAAGGAAAAGAGCAGTGAGCAACAATTACATACTGGAACATGAGAAGGAAACAAAAAAAATAAAACCAGTAGGCAAGAAACCAGCTGGAAGCTTAAAGTGATCATCAACTTGGATAAAGTATACAATGATGAGGAGAAAAGGCTATTATTTCAGGGCAATGTGGAATGGAAGAGGGAACCCAACCTGCCAAGTATACCTATCTGATTGCCAAAAAATACATCTATATAAACACATTAAGGGGTGCTTAAGTTCATTATGGGTGCTTATAGGAGAAATGCAGCAGTGGGACTTTTACTATACTCAGAAAAATTATCTGAATCAAAAAGGAGGAATGAAGAAGGGAAGAAAGTGTTCTTCTGAACCAATGACTCTGAAATGTTTATCTGTACAGAAAACATCTCTTGCTAGCTTTGCTACAGCCTATTGAGAGATCAACCATGCACTCCTATTTAATCAAAACTGTACCAAAGTGTATGCATATACCCTTCAAAACGGATCTTGCAGTCCCAAGATCCTCAGGTTATCTACAGAAATATCTTTTGTTCAGTATGTGCTTCAACAGAAGCAGACAGTGCAGGAGCTGTAAATACACAAGACTGACACACACTGAACAGTAAACTGTCGTTCTACCTCAGAGATTAAAAAGACCCCACTCTACTTAAGTTCCTGTGTGGTTCTAAAACCAATTTCTGTATTTTTTACAAACTATGTATGCAGACAGCTTAATCCTGTCATAGGGACTGTATGCTCACACTAAGAAAACAGAAAGTAATTTAAAAAAACGTGTTATAAAAGCATTTTAGTGCAATCAGCATCTGGAAACATGTAAAGCCAACTTGTTATCTGCCGTCTACACAGAGTATCAGTGACTTCACAGAATACCACCCGGCCAGTTTCTCTTCTAGATTGTAACTCATTTCTCTCTAATAACACAAAGGAAAAGGGAAAAATGAAAGGGTATTTTAGCCAACCAAAGTGAAGAAAAAGTGTGAAACTCAAGAATAAACCTAGCTTATGAGGTTACTCAAATGGCTACAATTTTGAATCTGACAAAATCCAAAGGAAATAAGAATGAAGGTAAATTAATAAGGCTGTTACTAATAGTCTTACATTGAAATAGGTTTTAAGAAAATACTTAGTGCACACATTAAACTTTGTACTTTCTTACAGTCATTTCTTTCAAATAGTCTAACCTGCAAAGATGGTAACTTTATGGTTATAAACTGAACTGCGTAGCCTCACTCTGAAGATCTGGTTAAAAGACTTTTAATTATTAGAACATTATCAGTTACTCAGAAGCAGTTTCCTAGAAGAGACAGCGTTCTACAGATGTGTCTCTTGGCTTTCAATAATAAATTTGTTAATGAAAAACAGGATACTATCTTCAACCACCTGCCCGGTACTCCACACCTACATACCAGTATGGTAAGAACTGGTTGGCCAACTGCCTGGGAAGACTGCATTAGACAGGGTTTTGGCTTTTAGAAGTATACTGTCCTAAAGCTAGCTTCACTTTTAGCATTATAAACCAGTGAAAAAACATACCCTGTGGTTGTTCCTGAGATGCTACTTTAGCCTGAACAGCTAAAGGATACTTCAACTGAACAGGAGACAACGGGAACACTCACATAGTCTCTGCTTGTAAGGGCTGTGAAGTCTCAAACTTCTGCAGCAATGTTTGTAAGGGGTGATGTAGTCAAGCACTAAGTCATCAAGCTTTCACATCCTAAGCACTGATGTTTTTACTTTACCAAGATGCAATGCTTAAATATTCAAAGCACAGGTTAGTCATTTTTACCTTGCTTCTGTTACCGTGTTCACTACTGTCCTGCCCACTCTGAGTAACGTGCAGGCTGCTACTAGAAACCTGAGGCTCTTTGTGGCTGTCTCCAAACCAAGAGAAAGGCATGCAAGTAGGAACAGGAGAATCTGAATCTGATGCAGACAGATTGTTGCCAGCGTCATCCAACAGTTCTCGGGAACCTCTGAAATAAGTAATTAAATTGTGTTTAAACAACAACAGCAAAAAACCCCACCCTGCCTTCCAAACACACACACCCCACATACCCCCCAAACCAACAACAAACTCAAAACACACACCACTCATTTTTACACCTTTCAGCAGCAAAAATGATCTTTAAAATGAAATCTGATACTTGCCTTTACATATCCATGTAATTTATGAACTTTTGTAGTATTTCACACAACAATTCAACAATTTCAAATAACTTCCCAATTTAATTTACTCAACATTGATCTTCCCAAGCAAAATACAGTTTTTATACTTAAGATGGGGCACAATATGTTAATATTATGAGCCATTTTAAAATGTAACTCTGTTTTACTGATTCCTCTATACTATTCTACGTATTTTTCTTATTTCATGAGATTAGAAGCTCATTCCCACATCATTATATGGATCTTTACAGAATTTTGCCACTGTTATACTTGCATGTACTTTAAGATTAAACAGTAGTTGTAGTTTTAAAAAAAAAATTTAGGTTAAAAATTTTAGGAATGTAGAATATATGTATTAAACAAACAAAACAATACCTGCTATCCAGGGAGCCTCTTAGATTTTCTTTTTCTTGTTTCTTGCCCTTGCCCCCAGATTTCCGTAATCCACTGAAGTGAAAAACCACAATTTTCATAAAGAGTTTACATTTATACAGTGCAAAATATTTTTTTTAATCAGCAAGCTGTTTTTTACACTGATTTCAACAGTTAAAAAAAGCCACGTGTATGTCGTCACACCGAGCACGATTTTATAGATTATGCGTGCAATTAGAAAAGTACTGTGATTGCTATTTTATTTAAGAACCATGACAGAATTATGAACGTACCTTTCCAAGACAACACAGAAAAGTGCCCAAAGAAACTAAGCATATAGCAGATACAACCAAGAGGAAGAACACAGTTTTATTGCTATATAAATGTCCATGTGTAATGCAGAGTGACTTGAACTAAATCTCTAACTACATTCTCTGCGTGCAAAATAAGTTATCATTTTTGTTATATATTATGATTTATTTGTTGCAGTACTAGTCTGAGTCTTCCATGTTAGCTGGCTTCCACAAGCTGTACACCTGTCTCCAAAGGAGCAAGGCTCATAGTAAAAATTTAGCAATGCTTCTCTCAAATCCCCAGAGTTCAGTTACCACACTGCATTTCCAGGCAATATGCACTTCTGTTTTACCCCTGTTTGCAATCCTGCCTCCGAGGAACAGTTGAGTAAGCAGCTACAATAGCCAAATCCTAAGTAACGGCACCTCTACTGCAGAGGGAATTAAGGCAAGACAGGTATCTATTTTAGACTGTAATGCCAGCAGGACATAACATTAGAGTCTAGGCTCCAACAATATTTTGGCATAAAACTATGCATGAATTTGCAATTTAATTCATACAGAAATTGTGCATTCAGATAATAACCTGAAGAATCTCAAGAAATTATTTGAGGGGAAAAAAGTACAGATAAATAAAATAAAAACATGGTGGAAACATGAATGCAACATTACAAATTTGAGATGAAAAAGAATGTCTAGTGGTGTTGCTATGAAGTAGCATTATTGGATTTTCTCAACATTTTTTTTTATTTAGAGAACATGGTATTCTCCAAAAGTAATACTGAAAGGCATTTTTTTCCAAATGAACACAAGTAAAATCTTACCCAAAATCTGGAAATCTCCTTTTGGACTTCCCTGATGATGTTCCTTCATTTGTTTCTACTGTCTTTTCTTCTGCTTTTCATAGAGGAGTGAAAAATAAGAATGTTATTCTAAAAATACTTGCAAGTTTCAAGTACTTATGATGATGCTTCTAAGTAAATAAGATACAAAAACTGAGTAACAATGTCAAAATTCACATTCACACATGCAGATGCTAGCCAAAAATACTACAGCCATATCAATGTAAGTTATTCTCTATGGCATCTGCCCATCATTCTAGGAATTGAAAAATGGCAACATAGCAGTTGCTTACAACTGATAAAAATATTGCTTTTGATAAAACAGTAATTCTATACTGTCTACAGAATGATTTTACCATAGTATTTTGCTTCAATGAATTGGAAACAAAAGAGAGTTTAAGATAGGTTTAGAAAAACAGTACCTGTCTTTCGCAAAGTGTCAACTTCAAAATACATCGAGATAACCCGTGTAAGACGCATGAAAGAAACTCAGTTTTAAAGCAACAGTTGAGCAAGTACAGCATTTAATCACCCTTTATTACCTTTGAAATACTGCAAGATGTTCCTTTTGCGTTTTTTCTGGTTCAGTAGCTAGCCCAGGCTAGCTCACTGGAACACAGGCTACTTATGCAAGCTTCTAGCTCTAGAAAGTGTGTCTAACCAACGTGATAGCCAGCACCTGGAGAGCACACAGATCCTAACAAGCTGAGCTTCTCAGAAACAGTATACAAACTGCAACTATTCTAAAGAAATAATTGAGACTTTGAAGCTCCTCCAAGACTGGCATATTTTCAAAACTAGAATACAACCTGCAAGGATCCAATTTTTCACCAGAGGGAGCACGTTTAATTCTCACTATTCAATTATTATGTGAAATTAAGTGACAAACTTAAACACACACTACCTCTTCCCACAGATTGTGACAGATTACAGCAAGTTCTAAATGTACTTCCTTTTAAATTCTCAGGCTACTAGATAGGTTTGGGTTTTTTAAGGTAAAAGAACTATGTATTGTATTGCAAATCAGGTGTTTCATAACTAAGCTGCCTATGAAAGAGATGCAGTCTACTTTTTCTGAGACAAAGTAGGTCTTAAGCTCTGCCTTCAGAGCTTACTCCTGGCATGATGTACACAGGTGCCTTCAAAGATCAGAAAACCAAAAGTCATGTTTATTACACAAAACTAAGGGCAACTCCCCATGACCCCATCAGCTAATAATCCTTCCTGAAGCATAGAATGGTTACCTCCAAGTTTATACGCTGAATAATCAGGATAGTCAGGGTTCTTTCCCTTTTTTTTTTTTTTTGGCATATCTGATCAGTAGTTTCTGACCAACATCAGAACTTCATCTAATTAATTAACTGCTCTTTCTAAACATGTAACTTTATTGGAAGTTACATGTTTAGAAAGTTAAACTAGTTATTTTTCCTGTCAACTTAAATACAAAACCAGAAGAATTAATTTTAATATTGACATTTGTTTCCACCTCTCTCTCCAGAGTTAGTATTTTAAGGAAAGAGCTAATTCCTAAAATGCAGTAAAATAGGTTAAAGTATATACTGATACATGAATGGATGTGAAGGTAATAGAAAGGATTTTTTCAATGAAATAATATGTAGACATTTAAATATAGTTAGAAAGCAACAATCTAGCAGAAAGTAGCATTTAGTGTCATTTTACCTACAAAGAATGAGCTTTCAATACTAATCCTCATCTTTGATATACTACATTAATTAGCTCTTCCAGTGATTCTGCCAATTTTAATAAAATGTTTGCAATGCCTTAGCCATCACCAAAAAATTGTAGGAAAAAAAAAGCAAAATCACTGAATATATTAGGTACTTGTCTCAATAAGATTTAAAACCAAAAAAAATCAAAACCAAAAACCACCAACCAACTAAAACAAAAAGAAGCTGGGGCAGACTATTTTTGTTTAAGACTTTATAGAAACACATATAACGAGGAGAGTATAAAACAAATCCTGTTTCCAGGGTATCAAGAGAAAGGTTTTGTCCAAGCTGTGCAGAAATGACAGCAAGTATAACCTGTCTTTATACATTATGCTAGCAAGCATTATGTAAAGGAAACAGCAAGCATTTAAAATATTTTATCTGATTCCTTTTTCAAGTATTCATAACAAAAAAAGGCATATATTTCTATCAAGTAATGATTAGTAGTGACTAGGCTGATTATAATTCTTTTAACCTTTTCCTAGTGAGAAATTTTCTATGAGGACAAGCTGAATAATGCAGTAATTCCTGTAACATCCAGAAGCCGTATCTTGTTTAAACACCTGGATAATATCTGGAAGCACACAGCCAACATGGAATCTTTCTGGGAATCAGGAAATCAGTCCAACTTACTCTCTGATACATCGCTACTTAACGCAACTAGTGTTTTGCAGAAACAGGCTAGAGCCTTTACTAATTATCCACAGTCAATGTCTTAGCTCCCCTCTGGCTTACGTCAAGGCAACCATTTAGACTCCCTACATTTATTGGTTTAAGCTTTTACTGATCTGACTTGGGCCTATTCCCTTCTGTAGCTGTTTAATTGAAACAGCATTTATTCTACAGGCACCTTTTAGATTCTTTATGCTATAAATCATTCTAGAAATGTTGAATTTTTGCAGAAATTTGGTAACTTGTTGCAGATGAAGAAATTAAAAGATAGGTAAGCCTATTTCAGAACATGCTACTGTTGTATCAAAATCTTTCACTAAGTAGAAATAGAATGCAATGAACTTGCATAATTTTTTGCTATCTTCAAACTTTCCTGAAGAGTTAACAAGTGGTTTTAGATCAGGTAATTAGTTTTGGAGTAAATTCATTCTCTCTTAAAATAGTTTATTATTCAGTATTCATTTATATCTAAAATCTGTGAAGGATTGAAATAATAATAAACCCGTAAGTCTTACCCTTGGCCTCTCTCCCTTTCCCTTTTGCTTCTTTTTGCTTAACACTCCTGGGATACCCTTGAGGAGAATTTGGAGCCATCTCTTCAGGAGGAGGTGAACAAGTGGTGGTTGTGCTATTTTCACTGCTTGGTTTGTGTACTGGGGAAGAGTGTGTGGAAGCAGAAGGACTTGACTCTAGAGGACTTTCTGTGCTTTCTGTTTGTTCAGGCTTTTCACTCTTTCGATCTATGTCATCCAGGCGCGGGAGAGTAAATTTTTCACTTGTTTCTAAGGTCCTGGTTAGGTATGCAGTGGAAAGCTCTCTGTTGAGAACAGTATCTTCTGAATCATCTTCCTTCTACAAATTGAAAAGTTTTTTATGATAAGCATGACGTATAATCTTTTACAAGGATGTAAGCATATGCTATGCTACACACAAACTTCCTCAGTTCATAAAATTTTAACTTAATCACTTGTAGATATCATCCAAATCATGTGAAGCTCATTTTACAGGCTGGCCTTTATCCACCCCAAATAGATCTTTCTACACATCCCAAATCATCTTTCTCTAGCCAAGCCAGAAATGTTCTGGTACATCTCAGCCACTTCAATTCAATGCAACCACTTTTCAGTTTAACTGAAGTAGTTCTGTCTTCTCCCTCTATGACAGGCTCTCTCATATACTGATTACATACACCTCAGTTCTTCAACTGTTTTCCAGAAACGTGCTAGAACATTTTACTGGTATACTTTTTGTGGACTTAAATGATTATTTATGCAATAATGAAGCATTTCAGAAGTGTTTAGTTTTTGAAGAGATTTGTAACTAACTTGTTTCCGATGAAGTACATAATTATATACCAATATTAGTACCTGTAGATTTGCAGTCTGCTGTCCAGCCCCTAGAGATTCTTTCAGCTTTGATCGAGAAGGTGGCTGACGTTTTACTTTCAAAGCAAGCTGAGCTTTTGCTTTGTGGGCACTGGTGTCTAATCTTGGAGTATCCCCAACAAAAGCATCAAAATCTGCAACAGATATGTACTACTTTAAAAAAAAAAAAACAAACACAAAACCAACAAACACAACAACTGGTAGGCAAGTTTTCCACCCCACTGTAAAAAAAGATATTCAGAAGTCACAATTATTCTGTTATTCATTACTATATGAAAATACTGTTTTATATGTTACAATAGCAATTCTAATGAATTTGAAATACATTTCTACCCAATTTCTTCAATTAAAAAAAATAAAAATCCATCAGTATATAATTATATCATGGCTTGAAAACTGAATTTTATTCTCAAATAGATAAGAATTTGTGCCCAAAATGTAATTTCCTACCCCAGTTCTTTAAGATACAAACTCTTACAAAGTACATAAGTATCTACCAAATCTTTTTAGAATATGCTTCTTGGTTGAACCACCATCTGATATTTTATAATGTTCTGGGCATAAAATTACAAGACAAAAAATTTGTATCAAATTTTGGGTAAATCATAGCTTAAAATCAGTGGGATTTTAACTGATGTATCTCAGTGTTCCAGTCCCACTAACTTTACCGGTTTCACTAATAGAGAATCTGAATAGTGAAGGACTATGAAGATGGATCTCTCTCCATCGATCTCTTTCCCCCAGCATTTAAGGAATACATTAGTACAATACTGAAAATGCTGGGAGACCTAAACAAAACCATCCACACTGGTTCAGGTCAAACATTTACCCAGTCAATAAGAAATAGCAAACACTTAGCATCTTTTAACGACAAAAAAACACTACACACAACTCCCCCTAATTTTTGTTAGACACAAATCAAAGATCCTACAATCTACTTACCAGAAATTAACATATCTGAGGAATTTAGTCTTTCTTCTATTGATTCTGGTTCCTTTTCATTTTCTTCTCTCATCTTGGACTGTTCATTATATTGGCCTGGACTTTGACAGCCATCTTCCAATAAACTGTCACCTCCAAACATATATGGCATTTTCTCATATACTTTTAATTTACTTTCAAGCTCTGAAATCTGCAAGAATTAAAATTCAGAAGTGAGATAAACTTCTGCATTCTCAGAGAGTTGTATTTCAAAATATAATACTGCTTTACTTTTTCCTGGTATATTTTCAGCTGTTCTGCATATTTCTGGTCTCTCTCTTCAAGTAGTCTTGAATGATCCTCTTCTCTTTTCATAAATTCTATTTCTCTGGTGAAAGAAATATATAAATATATATGAAAGAGTAATATATAGAAATGTAGAAAAATACATTAAATAGAAATATGCGCAGTTGCATTTACTAAAAAGCATTCTGTTAGCAAACATTGAAAAAATCAGTCTGTAAGGCATAACTGATTCATTAATCTTGTAACATGACAAAATGACCTATGTATTTGTATGCTACTTTCAAAGAAAGAAAATACATATGACACTATAATTTATTCTGGGCTGAAAAAGGATGTGTTGCAACACTTTTCCTACAAAGTTACAACCACCTCTCTGCCTTTATGTACGGCAAGCAAGTTGCATACACATTTAAAGTGCGCATTACATCTTACTCTCTTCCACAAAGATACATGCACATACAGTATTTTCCTTCCAAAAGCTATGGTAGAATTCCTTGTAGGAAAATAAATTGCATTTCAAGTTTTTCTACTTGGTTCATCCTACAGAAATTGCAATGGCCAGGTTTTACAAAAACAAACAATGATGACAAGAAGGAAACAAAAATAAAAGCTGCTTTTTCCTGCAAGTCAGATGGAATAACATTCAAAACCAGAAAATAAGTGTAGAACATCTACACAAAATGCAAAAGCTTCAGGAACAGTCAAAAGAAGTAACGGGAATTTGCTAAACAGTGAGGAAATGGAAAATAGCATGTTAGCAGTCATCTTAACGTACTTTTGAACTTCCATGTGGATAAGCTTGGGAGGAAAGGGGAAAGAAGACTTTTAAAAAAGCTCACCAAACAGCACAAAAATGCACTGTGAAAGGTAACATTTCTGGACATGGACGAGAGCGCCAAAAGATCATGCAACCTGCCTTTAAAAATTAGTAGCAAGTAGAGAAATCAGGGACAACAGAATTATATGCTTATGGTAACTATCAAAAGCAACAGGTGTGTTCTGTCTTATCAAGACACTTCTACAAGTATTTTGCAATTAGCTCTTGTTTAGTTAAGAGGAAAGAATGTCAAGCAAATATAAAGAACTGCACAACAACAGTGTTGAAGTCTTACACAGGAATATCTAATCAGCAGAATTACCTCTACAAAAAACTCCAAACCTGTTTGTTAACAGATTGAAGATACTCTTTTCATGCTGCCATTTTGATGTGCTAGTTACATACCCCAAACTCTTAAATTTTCTCAAAACTCCTTTTACTACCCCTACAAAATATAACTCCTCAGACTGAATCACACGTTTCTGACTCTTATTATACACCCTTTGATGTGTACCTATCCAGAATGTTTAAGTTGGTCGAAGCTAGAGGGTTTTTCACAAACAGCAAAAGGTATTGCCAAATATCTCATGCCAAATTTCAAGTAGTCCTTCCAAAAGTATAGACGCATTGCAGTTTCTGAACTAAGTTGTTTTAAAAATTTGTTATTAACATATTAAATCTTTTTTCCTAAGCTTAGAATCAAAAGCAGCAGCAAAATTTTTGGAAAACCTTCACAGAAGCTGGTGACTTAAGGTATGGAAGAATTTAGCACGTATAGCTTACTGTTCCCCTAAGCTCTGACAAATGAAAAGGAAGTGTGTTAAGAAAATCCTAACCCTAGGCATTGTTATCAGTTTTCCCCATAATGTAAAAAACATACAAGAAAGAGAGAGACCCGGTAATTACTTTGGTGTACTTACTTTTGTTGGTAATCTTTTAGCAATTTCTTGGCCTTGCTGTATTTCTTTTCAAGGGCATCACATTGTTCTTGAGTTTCTTTAAGATGCTCATTTACTGTTTTGCATAAACTCTGTGCCTCTAACCAGTAGGTCTCTAACTTTTTAATTTTCTCTTTGCTTTCGTCTAAGTTTTGCTGAAGTTGGACTCGACTCAGTTTCCATTCATTTTTTTCTGCTTCAACAGTTTTTAACTGAAAAGATTAATAGTTAAGGAATTAATCTAAACTAAAAGGTGAAATAAACCCCAGTGTTTATACATGTTTAAGTAGAGAATAGCTAATAACAATTAAGTACTTATCAGTAATACTAAAGCAAGACAGTGAACTTCTAAAGAAATCATATCAACTCTTCTAACCCTTGCTAATCCAAGTAAGTTTAGAACTCGGACCCAAGAGTCTTTTACTACTTCCTCATTGGTATTGCTTGTTTTTAAAGATATAAAATGAGTAAGGTCTTTATTGTCAGCTTATGTTAACTTGTTCAAGATCTCACCATCTCCAATACCTCTGGAGAGGCCTATTTTGGTTACCTTTAAAGGCAACTGGAGACAGAGAGTCTTAAACTGTATAAGACAAGACCTCTGTCCTACTACTTTGTTTCCAACAGCTTTTTGAATAAAGCTAATGAGACCAATTGATCTTCCCTGGTACTTTATAAGACACTGGTCTTCCTAATAAATTATAATATACCCATGGTTTGCTTTCCTGGAGCTAATGCATAAAAACACCAAAGCAAAGGGATGGGGCCCCTTCAGCTTGACAGCAGCCAAGTTCTCCAGGCCTTGGAGGAGAGAGCAGGCAGGATACTACTTGCTTTGTCCATGCCGCCTCCTTTGGGGACACCATTTATACTGAAGAAATCACTGCTTTTGAAGCCAGCCAACATTACCTGCTCACAGAACATTGATGCTGAAAGGACCAAGAATTTCTTGAATTAAAAATGGGGCAGTAAGTTGTACTAATGCTAACATTTTTAACACCTTTTTAGCAATCCAGTTTAGCCAAATTTCATGGTAACTGTGAGGAGGAGCACTGTCAGAAATCAAAATCAGGACTGTCATAAGAACACAAAGAAGTTTTGGCTGCCTTGCCTCTCTACGCTTGGAGCTCTGAGTGCAAGAAAAATAGATACTGTTAGTCAAAATTACTGCAATCTGAAGTACTCTCCCACCCCCCAGCAATGTGCTGCAACTTGTCCAAGGGTATGCATTTCTCGGCAAGACAACATAGAAGGGCAATGGAATAGAAGAAGCTGCTCACCTACAACAAGGATTTCCAGAAAAAGGCCATGCACAGATCTCCATCAGTGAAAAAGCAGCAAAAAGAACCAATCCTCACAAAAAAAAAAAAGCTGGCAAAAAACTCTCTCCCCAGAACAGTTCAGAAATTTGAGGAGGAAAAGAGCGGAAACAAATTAACAGAAATAACTTTCTGGTAACAGACAGTCAGCCACAAAACAGTATCTGTATGTGCCAAATCTACACGCAAATAAGACAAGTTCTGTTCACTGAAAACATTCTCCTATTTGTTTGGGAGCTTGTTTCATACAGTATTCCTCCATATTCAGTTCTACTCTAAGCAGTAATACTGAAGCATTCATTTTATAATGGCAAAGGGGGGGGATTTTGGGGTTGTGGGGGTTTTTTGTTGTGTATTTTTTGTTTGGTTGGTTTCGTTTGGTGCTTTTTTTTTTTTTAATTTGAGCACTGCTCTTCAGCTTAGGAATACTTGTCTTTTGTAATACAGAGCCCAATGCCTACAACAGATGCGTTCAGCCCGTTCTTGGTAAATTTTTTAAGTAGAAATAAAGAAAAAAAACCAAACCAACCACCACCAAATAATAATATTCTTTGAAAACTTACTTTCTCCTTCAGTTGATTCACTTCAGCTATTGTTACTGCATGTTTTAATTGTAGCTGAAACAAACAAAAATTGTATAAGCACACATAAAATTACACTTGAAATGCTTGTTTAAAGTATTTGTCCGTGATTTCCTTCTTCCTCCAACCATTTTTATAGTAGCATAAAGTCAACTTAATTATTTGTCAATTACAGAAGTGATCATGAACTCTTACTAAAAAAAAAATAATTTGAACTCAAATTAAGAACAAAAAGCTCCACGGTATTCTATTTGCTACAAAAATCAATACATGACCACCTATAGTTAAATCCCCACATTGTTTTCTACACATTAAGAAAAGTGAGGAGATTAAAATAATGCTTCAATGTGCCAGGAGAATGAAAAGGCAGCAATGCACTTCTGATGACAACTGGTACACAGAATTAAGAAAAAAATTAACTTTACTAAATATTTTTATCTATCAGCACTTACGAATAAACACACTGGGTTTGTTTTAAAATTAAGCCTTGTACTTCACACCCCAAATAAGACTATTAGAAATGGATAAAGACTACACCTAAGCCAAATATAGATTATTGTTAACATATCTTAAGAAAACAGCACAAATACAAACACAAAAGCACATTTTCTTGACAACTATTAGTTACTTATTGTATCTCACTTTCTACCCATAACCCCGGGGGGATATTTTTTTTTTTTTGGATGAGGCATACTATACACCAAACATACATTAAAACAAACAAATCCATGACTACCCTTTATTTAGATTATGTTAATAACAGCATCGTAATGATTCTAGCTGAGAATTTAATTGTATCCTGAGTAAATATAGTGCTTATCAAAGGATGCTGTAAGCCTGCTGCTATGCTTCCTAACCTAGAAAAACCGTAAATGTTCTCTAGTGATCAATAGCCTGAAATTTCAATTTCCTCAATGACATCATCAATGTTATCAAGAAAGCAAACTTAAGGAGGTCTGCAAAAAACTGATCCTTTACAAAAATAAGGTGATGTATGCACAAATGGCATCTGACAAAACCGTTGCTTTACAGTGTAATTTTCTTCTCCAGAGCGCAAATGACAGGGACTTAAATCTACCAAAGAAGACCAGACCTCTAAATGCCAAGGACTGCATCATTTGACTAAATTCCACAGACCTGAATAAAGCAAATATGCTCCTTTATAAAAACCTTTGGAAAAAGGAACCCAATTTTCCAATTATGTTAAGTTGGGATTCAGTCTGGAACACCCTATTTGGTTTACATATTCATTGCTTCCAAAAAATACACCATAAAAAAATCCAGAAGAGATCATCTGAAAAAACTCTCCAAGCCAAAACCATGCCCATCTACAGAATGAAGTGTTTTTATGTAGGCAGATTTCCCAGAAGAGCTCAGGGACTAGAGCAAGAGATTAGATGTGTTTCTTTTGTCTTCCTGAAGAACACCTAACCACAACACTTGAGACCACTCAGAATAGGCATACTATTATGCAGCAATAAATGTGAAGTCCAATGAGCCAAACAAGGACTAAGACAAGCATTGTATCTATTAAATGCAATATTCAGACATCACAACAAGGAGAGAGGTGGTGTTGGGTTCTACTGCCTGTTCCCAAGGATTTTTTTTTAATTTAATTTAAATCAAAGGACCATTCAATATACATACATCTAGAGAAGCTGGGATCAGAAAATTACAGAAGTGGTATATTTCAAGAGACATTTACCAGAAAGATTTATTGGCTATATTGGGAAAAGAAACCCAAAACCACAAGGGGCACATGAAGGAGATTATATCCAAATCTTACAGGGTTCAGGCGTTTCCCAGTGCATCACAAAGAATATTTAAAAAACTGCTACCACACCTCTTTAAATTTAAGAAGAGACTGTGCTGAATCCATATCCAGTGATAAACCAATATCTTCATTTTCAGGAAGATCAAAGACTTCTACAGATTTTCCGTGTAAATGTGACTCATATGTATCGTCATCATCATCATAGTCATCATCCTGACAAAACAGGAAAATCATAACACTGTAACACACACGCTCTGCATTATGTGTGCAGCAGTAACAAAAGCACACAATCAAGGAATCCAAACAGTTGCAAAACTTCTCAACTAATTACTACTCCTTTGTAGTTTCTTATACCTATGATAAGTTTTAAAGATGACTTGCAAACACCGCCATCAAAGTGCCACAAAAGAGAGCTAAGTAACCCATGCATAAAACAATCACAGACAGCTGCTACTAAAAAAATATCTTTTGGATTACTGATAAATTGGAAGTATAGCAAGTAGGAATAATAATGTGCCTTGATAAGAGTATTAAGCTGTATTTTCTGCTTTTCACAAGTTGCCTGTTTTATACTTTTTTTGCTTCAATTTGATTCAAAAAACATTTATTCCATTTGCAGAAGTTATTGCATGTAGTAGTATTTTTAAAATATGTAAGTACATATGATGTTTTACCTGCTCTGTATCATCATGACCATAGTGCTGCTCATACAGACATCTCTCTTGCTCTAAGGTCTCGCTAATAAGGCGGGCTACTTCACTCTGAGTCCCTGGCTTCTCTCTCCCAATCAGAAACCTACAGAAGAAAAACAAAATACCTTGCAGCAAAAAGCTTAAGATATGCTTAAGAAATTAGTTTGCCATACTGTTGCCTTCAACAACATCTTTGTAAAACTTTCAGATTATGGTTTTGTATTCTCCATTAATGACAAATGACAAAAAGAAAGTATAATTTCATAGAAAACATACGTACCTCACCATGCCTTTGGTGTTTTTTAATACAGTGGCTGCAAAGAACTGAGTAACTCCCACTAGACTTATGCCATCAACCTCAACAATCTGATCATTTACTTGAATTCTGCAAAAGAAATAAAAGCTTAGCTATCAGTTCAACAAAAACATTTTGGCTTGATAGATTTTTGACATAACAAGTATCACTTAAAACTCACTAGTATTTGCAATGAGAAATTCTGAGTCTCGAGAAATTAATTGCTTAAAAACCATCTCCTGATCCTCAGTTACTACACAGATCACCGATTGAAATTCATATGGTATTTGCCTTGATTTTTTTTTATACTAATACACAGTAATTGGTGTCCTGGGGTGTGAACATGATTTTGTGGCACTTTTACACATGGGCACATTCTAAGCTTCTCTCACATATGCTGTAAGCAGACCTATGCTTATTTTGCAAAAATGTGCTATATTAAAAAAGACCTCTGTTTTAAAAAAAAAAAATAATGTAAAGCAAGAATGTAGTATTTATTCAGTTGCATTCAGCTTTTGTACTTATATTCACAGTATTCAGCATACCCAATGAAAACAACAGGGCTCAGTTAGAAATTTGTAAAAAGTATAATCAATTCAATGAAAAACTCACCGTCCATCTCTCTGAGCAGCTCCCCCATCTGTTATTGTTTTTACAAAAATGCCTAGTTTTTCCAGTCCCTGATCAGCACCAACTCCCATTCCAATAATACTGATGCCCAGACCACTGTCACCTAAGGGATTCAAAAATCTAACATTAGCTGCATAATACAAAATGTAACACTTAGCAGTAGTGAGCTGTTTCAAAGCATTCCAAGTCTTCCCATACAAGACACGTGAAAATTCACTTAAAAAAAAAAGGAAAAAAAAGATGACAATGTATTTTATATCTAGATACTACTTGAAGCCTTTTTGTTCTGTAGTTGTGACTGTCTGATAGATTTATTAATGTATATATTTTGGTGCAGATCTGTCACTCAGTAATGAATGTACCCTTCCTGACTTACTAAATATTTAGTATGACAAGTTGCACTTAGTGAATGTTAACTGGAGAGGCCTCTACTAAATTCAACAGAGCTAGCCACAGATGAAAGTCTGAACACACGTGCAAAAATACAAGACCTAAATACAAGGAAAATACAATTTTAAATTGTTTTGTCTTTTGTGTACACAGGATCTATTGCAAGTGTTCAAGGTTTGGTTTCACCTTTTTCAATTTCCACAGGAAACACTTCCATTTTTTCCACCCTTTTCTCAAGTTCATACTCAGCTGAGGCTGCAACAGGGTCAACTTCTTCATTACGTCTATCGTAGTCTTCATTTGAGTAAGTACTGAAAACCTAAGAAAGGTAACAGAAAACTTTTTTTAGTGCTTTACCACCCCCTTCCAAACATGATACAATTGAAAGAAAAGCAGTAAGGAAACTAAAATGGCAGTTTTGGACATCCCATTTTTTAGAAAAACATCAATTTAATAAATACAGCTGCTGTAAGACAATTTCCAACTTGCACAGAGGTTACATTTTATAAGTTTCGAAACAATTCCTTAAGCACTTTTTGTGTTGTAAATGCACCAAGTAATTAAAAGAAATCACTCATGGAAATCAGTCATCTTCTCTTTGATACAGTAATTTTTTTGGGGGGGGACTACATTCCCCAAATCCTTCTTCCTCTCTTCTTCCCTCCCCCCACCACACATCATCTGCCAATTGCAATGCTTCAAACAGATGTAGTTTTCTGATTTTGCAAGGGAATCACAGTTTCCCAGGAAAAGGAAATGCCTTGTTACATACACTACTATTTTTAGTAATCACTCCAGCTGAATTCTAAACTGTTAAAAATAAATGATAAACAAACAACATGAATTAAGACAGAAATCTAGAAAGAAAGAATGAGCTACACATAACAGGGTTAGTTTTACTTATTAGCATGTTCATTAATTTTTATTTAACTTAATAAGTTAGGAACAAAAAGAGAAAAACAAACACACCTCATTTATCTGAAAACCAAGTTTTATCTGCTTAAGTTTTTGCAGGCACTCAGTGTTTTACTCAACATCACCGTAAGATTAAGAACAGTTATGGATTGCAGCTGGAGCAGCCATATCCCTAATCAAGAACATGCAGTGCTGACACAAAGTTAATTTAAACTGGCCTACTAAGTTTTTGCAACTTTTGCATTTTTTTCACAAAGACTACCTAGGCAGGTAACTGCAATCACATAAATAGGACAGAAATAACTGTAATTAGCTGTACTAAACATTTTTCCCAGTGAATTTTCATCCACTACTATATGGTATTAGCTCAGCGTGGCTGTAGCCTCAGACACAGGAAAATGGTCATCAAATAAGATTACCAAAAAGCAACTAATTCAACTCAGTGTTTCCCACAGGGAGCTTACTGCTTCACCTTCAGGCTACAGCTGGAGGACAGTTTCACAAACTCTTTGCCAAATCCTGCAAAACAGCTACTCCAGAAACATGGCATGGCCATATAGCAATCAGTAAGCAAGATTAGATCCACTCAGCTGAAAGGGAAGGAAGAAACTACTCTCAGAAGTCTTATGTTTCCCTCAATAAAAGAACCCTCCTGAAAAGCTGTTCTTCATAAGTCTTGCATAAAGGTAAATAAACTGATTAACTCCTTTGGACTATCATACAGACACCAGTGGGCAACACCTGGACACAGAAAGATGAGAAGGGTTGCACTTACAGTATGTGTCTTCCATAAACTTTACAGAAAAATCTGCAAAATAGACAAAGAAAGCCATCCAAATGTTTTCAAGTATGCTTACTCTTATTGCTATCAGAAAAAAAGGTGGCCCAGATTTTTAAATTATCCCCCCACCAGCACCTTCCATCAGTCAATAGGATACGAACCAGAAGCATTTAATGAAAGACTATTCTCCCTTTGGAACAAGACCAGTCTAGTTTGGTTCCTTTCCATCTCAGTAGAAAAATCAATCTCTCTAAAGCTATAATCAAGTTATAATAAGATGGATCTCAAACTAATAAAAAAAAAAGAAAGTTCATGAGTGGACAAATGATAACTTGTTAATGAGAATATATGAGTTCTTGAGAACAAATCAAATACTGTGGCATGAAAAAGAATTGTGCTTATTTATAAGTGTACATATGATCTAGTATTAATAATCCAACTCAAATGTTAAGGATCACTATCAAATGGCTGAATGAGAAAAATGTGGAGAATGGTAGTAGTTCATTTTGGAGACACTGACAACTGCATTTTCTTGATTCTTTATAACTTAGTGGTCCAACTCGCAAAGCAGAAGATAATGCAAGTATTCAGCACCTACTGAAGAATTACATTATGAAAGGGATGACGAGTTCCTTAGACAACGATTTATAAAACAATGGAAATCTGGGGGGAAGCAAAGCTGCACCATCACAGAAGTTTTACATATGCTGCAAGTCTTAGGCTGCCAGCACTAAAATATCTCTGGAATTTCTAAAAATTATTATATATTTTTCCAACTTGAAGATAATAGCATTGTACTTGATCCTCTCATTGAGTTTGCCCATTTTGACATAAAATTGATCATCTGCTGGGAGTGATTAATAGAATTTAAAATTAGTGGTGGCTTAGATTCCAGTGATGTTTATAATTGTTATTCATAAAATAATAGCACAAACATATTCATCCAAATGAAGACTACTAATATTTATGCACATTAGCTTTTTAAGAAAAACCTACCTAAAATCAATGCTGACTAATCGCCCAAGAGAAAGAATTCATACTTTTCTATTAAAGTGACAAATGTCACTTTAATAGAAGTATGTGAGAACATTTAGGTAATATTCTAAAAACTATAAGCTCACAATTAAGACAAGATAGATCCATTTCAAAATAGTAAGAAACACCCCCTCTGACTTCAGAAAAAAAATAATTGAGGAAAACCATGAATTTACAAAAAAAAAAGGAAAAGCAAAACTGATATATAACCAGAAGCCTAACAAAGCAGTAACAAAAAGAAAAGCAAGAGCATGCTAAGAAAACTATGGCCAAAGAGTCAAGGGCAAAAGACAGAAATTTTTATTGTGTAAATGTGGTATCATAACATGGTATTCATCTTTTATGAGACGGAAACAGTAAAATTGTTGATACTGATACAGAAAACACAGAACTGCTCAGCAAGTTGTTCCTGCCAAGTAGCAAAAGTAAAATTAAACACAGTTAAAATGTGTATAACAAATTATGTAAGTTACAAGTTACACAGTTTAGAAGAGTGATGAGAAAGCTAAACACAGTTCATCCCTGCACTGTGTCTGGCAGGGTTTAGTCACTGAATCAAACGCATTAGGGACAAAAGAAATTCTAATCTTACTATTTAAAAGCCACTGCTAGCCAGAGATTGTAAAATTATTAGCGCACAAGTGATATTTTTAAAAGATACACTTCAGCAAACACAAGTTATTGTCTCAACATAGGAGAAACCAAATAAGTTTTACTGTGGAAACCATGTAAATTTTACAAGCCTTTTACCATAGCTTGTTATATATCCAGAAGGCTAACCAAGATTAATAACTTCTGGATCCTGTCAAGCTAATAAATTATGAAAAACCCTGCTATCTGAAAAAAGAATTTCTTTTTACACTCAAGACCTCTTTTCTTCGGAATGAATAAAAATAATCTGAATCCAAAAAAGTTCTGACAGAAGGGTGAATTTTTAAGGATTATTTTAATGAAATTGTGAAGATATATAACAGGAAGTTTTCAAATACATACTTAGTCCTTGGACAGCAATTATATTTATTTGGAGACAGAACAAACTGTGTCCTTAAGAACCAGGAAAATGAATCACTTTGTGAATGCAAAACTCAGTTTGCCTCCTTCTATGAAGATGTGAATATCAACATCAAGATCAGCACTCAAAAAAACCCCAACGCAGCCTACTGTCTAAAAGATCCTACCATTCAGTTCCTGTTACCATACAGAACTAAAAGTCTCCATTATATCATCTTAGTGCTATCACAGAAAAACAACGACCTTGCTTCATTCAAACTCTTAGCAGTACATAAAATGCTCTACTTAAGAACTACGTTAGTTTAGCAGAATGTTAATTTTGTTAGACGGTAAACACTGATTTACCACGTGTTTGCATGAAACTGCTACGGAGTCATAAAACACAGTCCAGAGATCTCCAGTCCCACATTAATTTCTAGTAGATAGATTTGTTTGTGCCTGATCAAAAGCAGAACATTAAAAAAAGTAATTAAACAGTAAGATTAAGAAATCAATAACTGCCCAGAAGGGCTCCCAACTAATTGGGACGGAAGCAATACCAACATCACTTTAAAATTCTCATGTAATACCACAGTATTTTTGGGAAAGCCTCACATCGGTGACCCGTAACAGTGGATGGAGGCACCGAAGTGTACCTGGGCCCCCACCTGGACACCATATCCAGCAGTGACCGCACCACTTGGGTCCTGGTTCTTCTGAAACACGAGCCTGACTGAACAGGTGACTACACTGATACTTCATAAAGCCGTATATTCAAAACACAAGTTATGGCTCACAGAAAATTATCTAACAGTGAATAGTCTCGGCTCTCAAATTGATCGCCTTTGTGATGCCCAGCAAAATGTGAAGTGCTCAGGCAAACATGAATAATCATTTGAAACACTCAAGTAGGACTGAAGTATAATGTACACTTTACAGTTTACTCTTACAATCGCCCTCTTCAGTTAAAGTAGACATCTTATTAGCGCTACGCACACTCTTCTCTGTTTCTGAAAGCTACATGGTTAGTATTTTATTACCACTACTTGTTATTTTTTAAGCGGAAAAGTTACTACACCTGATATTTAAGTCAATTCATGCTATCAAATGCTTTAGTCAGCAAACAGAAATACCTTGCTAATTTTTTTTTTTTAAACACACTTTAGCTCTTCCTTCAAAAAGTATTCAGAATGGCTGGTAACTGTTAAACAGAGTAATATTATAAGCCATTACACCCAAACACCCAGTGCAGCGTTTTCTGTTACCAAAGAGGTGGACTGGCAGGCTGCGCACACTTAGGCACTTGGTCCTGTAGCTCTGCATGACTTAAACCAAAAAACCACAACCGAGTAAGTTTGCATAAAAGCATTAAGTTCAGCCTTGCTTCAGATGCACAGTACAGACAATTTCATATAGATAATTCAATCATAAATAAACCAGTTTTTTACCAGTCTCACTATTCTCTACTTAGTTCTCAATGAAACCAGTGAAATTTAGTCCCTAGTTCTGTATTTTGCTGCAGTAGCAAAGGCACTGGAGCTAGCCAGAGAGCAAGAAAGTCAACATGTTTCAGTCAGGTTATGCTGTCTACTCCAGGAGAAACACTCCTTCAGGTATTTCATTTTTAAATCCCAATGAAAGAAATATTGAAGACAGAGAAGAGCATCTATTCCGATTTGGTGCACTGATTTTATTTCATTTCAAACATTCAGAGCATGAGTTGAAAGATGATCCACATTTTCTCTGCATGGAAGCGGAGTTCTGCTATGACCTGCTGGTACTCCACCACCATCTCAGTTGAGGTGGCATTGTTCTCTGACTGACAGAGACCCAAAGAATCCAAATGAATAGGATATGACCAAAAAAGGCAAAACCTACTCACAATAAAGGGGTGTGTGTGTGTGTGTGTGTGTGTGATTCAATTATGGACATCCATAAGTCTTGGTACTGCCAATTTAAGCCTGGCAATCCAATGATTTAGATATGTATATTTATTTAGTATTCCCCAAAACAAAAATTTTGACCTCAATAAATCTAAATAGCAAGCAAATTGGTAAGAGGAACTTCAAAAGAGTAACAATGAAGCCAAGAATAGTTCACCTGGCTGTTTTCTAAAGGCCGTAAGAAGAAACAACAACAAAATAATCCTGCCATACCTGATCAACGCAATTAACTAATCTACAGTAATACTGTCACTAGCAATGATCAATATACCAGGTCTGAAAAGGAGGATCGTCTCACTATGCCAAGACACATCAAAGGGTGATGGAGAAAAACAACTGAGAAATAAATCTAAAAAAATTGCACAATGCCTTTTGGGATAATACTTTAGTACTCAATAAAAATATAAGAACCCTGTAAAAACTCTGCTACACTGTACCTTCATATGTACTCAGATAACAGAGACACACATTTTTACTGATGTCCTTCTAAGTGTTCACCTTTTATGTTAGAATGATATGAAAAGGGATAATTTATTTTTTCCATCTCTCAAAAGGTAAACTACAATCAAGTTGCAGCTATTGCCTGTTCCATTACTAGTCTAGGTTAAGTATGCTCTGGTGCTAATAATCATCATCAAAAAGGTGCTGAATCTTTCAACAGGTTAACTGTTGAGGAAACAAACCTGTCTCCTATAAACTTGCTTATCTCTGCTGACCTTCACCACCTCCTCAGTGTTTCTTCCGACTACATCTCCCATGAAACCCTCACGTGCCTCCCATTCAGCCGCTTTCCCCCCTCCTGTTCCCCACAGCTGTTCTCAGAGCAAAACACAGCACAAGCTGGACGTTCATAGTTATCAGCTAACATTAAGTCAAAAAGAACAAGTAACTTAAACCTAAAACTGCAGCCCTGCCATCAGTGAGGGCACGAATCTGCAACTCTGATGCAAGTGCTAATTTGTCCCCAAACCAAGCAGTATTTTAAAAATACCTTTAAAAATCTCTCTCTCTCCCCTCTCAAGTCCAGGTGAAACTGTTAGGAAGTTAGAGGGACTGAAAAAGGATTACAGACAGGTCATCCTCACCTGATGTAACAGTGTTCTCTTATTTGTCTATGGTTTTTTGCACCATCAAGCATATCAAACAGGGCAGCTTGTATGTCATATAACTGTATTTGGGGAATAATTCAGTTAGAAATACATTGACATAGTAATATAAAGAGTCAAGCTGCTTTAGCAGTGAGCCAGGACATAAAAAGAATTTATTTCCTTTTTCTGGTTTACATTTCTGCTCTACAGCCCCATACCCTTGCACTGGACTCTCATCCAAAAACTCTCGAAATGCCAAATCAATCTACTATTGTAAAACTTACATAATCAAATGTTTCCTAAAAATCAAAATAGAAGATGCATGATTAAAAAAAAAATCAGCTTGAGCTGATAGTGCTTCTTTCTGGAGAGCTGAGCAAAGGTCATGGAATCAAAACATAAGAAGGACCAGAAAGGCATCAGAAACACTAGGTATTTCTACTACTAAAACCAGGTAAATCTATAGAAAGAATTAAACACATTTAGGCTCTATAAACGTTTAACTTTTATGAAAATTGACATTTCAATAAATGTTTAAAGATTATCTTTCCTCAGAAGAGGAAATCTTCCCCATCAAAAGAACAAAATTTTCACACACGGGAAAATACGTACTTTCTTCCTCCAGTTAATATCCATATTTTTAACATCTCATACTGTTAAGTTAGCCAGCATGAAATGCCATATTCTCGGATGCAGACAGAATACAACAGTTACTTTTTGTGAAAAAATCACTCAAAGGTACCACAGAGAGTTTAAGTTTGAGATAAAAATACGAAGAAATGTTGTTATGTTGTTAAGTTACCTGTTAACATCGTAATGTTGATGCAAGCAATATAACAGTGTTTCAAAACAATTAAAATCTAGGAGTTACAACAAACAAATTGTCATTACAAAAGATCCCAAACAAACCACAATGGAAACACACTTACGTTATTAGTCTCAAGAAAAAAAAAAAAAAACCAACCAAAACCCAGATTACTTTCTACATACAAGTCAATTCTGTTTAAATCTATTCTCAAATCAAACGTCTATTTTCTTAGATCAACCTACACCCACATCATATGGTTGTTTCTTAATGCCACAGAAGTATTTTACTGAAGTGCTTGACCAATGCTTCACAAACAATTGACCATTTATGCAGTCATCAGTTTTCTAATTACTGAAGAAATGCCAAGGTCTGGGCATCTTCCATCAGTTAGTGTATTCTGTATCCCCTTCTGTGTATGACATCGTAAGTATAGAAGTGACAGTTCAAAAATCATAGGGTGTAGGAAGCTGAGACACCACTCTGAAACACTTTGCTAAAAACAATGTTCAGGAGACTACACATCAACCTAGAAAAATTGTGCATCTCCTAAAAGTGGTAAGCATTTACAGATACACTATTATACAGGAAATGTAATTCAAACATATCCTCATTTACTGTTTCATTAACTTCCACAGTAATCAGTTCTGTACTAAAAAGATTGAAGAGCATGCCAGCCTGAACAAGATTACCGTTTGTGTCCCAGCTATACATAAAACAGCTCTATTCCAAAGTGCAAGACAAATGGCAATACTGGGAAGGATTTCCATATTGTCTCAGGAGCAGCTGACACTTGGCTGATTAGGACAACATTCAAGCTATGAAACTGTCTTCAGTTTCCTTATTTAAGAAGTAAGTTTAAACTTCTGCTCAATTGTGACAAATAGAAAAGTAAAGTCTTTATGAAGGTTTGGGTTGTGCTTTTTTTTCCCCACAAACTGTATTCTTAACAATCCTTAAAGAAAGTATTATTCACAAAAAGCTGGGAACAGACACTCCCATGCAACATAAACTGGATGACGCTAATTAAACAGACTTACGGAAGCAAATAGCAGCTGTACTATCTTTTCAGTTTACCTGAGCTACAGAACTCCCAAGGATCATAAATGGTTGCAGAAGGTAGTCACAGTGCTAGTAAAAGTTTCCAGGACAAAGTTTGACACAGTCAGAAATAAAAATATCTCAAGAAGTCAATTTGAAATAGGCATTTGTTTTCCCAATGGAAAGTTTCAAAATTAAAAATGTCAAGCAGTCATTACATTTATGTTAATTAAAGCCTTTCAAGGTAATCACGTTATTGAAAGTGAGTTTAATCTCTACATTACAAAAGCAAAGTGAAATACAAAGGGATGACAGCAGATACCTGAAGTGTTATTTGTACTGTCTGTAATACAGATTGCTTACACAGTTTGTTCAGAAAACTTCAAGACAAATTCTGTTCCCTTGCAAATACCTTGGACAGCTGAGTGTGCTTTACATTCCTCACTGGCTTCACATGTGGCAACAAGAGACTAAAAATAGCTCATGTACCATAACACAAACCCAGTCTGAAGTTCTGCTAATAACTGTACAGTACCACTTTCTTTGCTACTGTCGGAAAACCAAGTAACTGAGACAAATGCTCCTTAAGGTCTGCAGAGATCAAACAGCAGCAGGACTTGAAGAATCAGGTCACCCATGGCAAGGAGGAAATCTTCCCAGACATTATTTACCACCAGCCTCTACAGAACCAAAACATTTATTTTAAAAAGTCTAATCTACACTTCTTTCACAGGCGCAGGGCAACTCAAAATAATGGAGTATTTGCATAATTACCTTCTATCTTTCCTGAAATTATCAGATCAAATTATGTTCTTAAGCCCTGCTACAGATGTCAACAATTATGATGTCCAGCATGGGTCAGATGCAATGCTAATAGTGTTAGCTGCCTTATACATCCCCTGGGAGCTCCCCAGTCTCCTTTGTTTACTCAAAACCCTTGCCAATCTTACAAGTAGCTACAAACTTCGAAACAGAGATATTAATGAAGTTCTCTTTGCTGCTGCAGCAAATGCTGGTTTTAGGGTGTCTTTGTGTAAGTTATATCCATCACCTACACACATATCTAACTTCTCTTTTGGGTATATCAAGTACAAGGGTCAGAGCTCCACTACTGCAGAACCTTGATGATTTGAGAATGTGCTTTTTCTTCCCCAAACACCTTCTGAATGTTTTCAATTCTCCCACTTTATCAGACACCTGCTAAACAGCCACTGCAAGAGACAGAGATGGTTTCTTCATAATCACTAGAGAAATGGAGAAGGAAAACAGCAAGAATGCCAAGGCCAGTCTGGCCTCCCTCAGCATTTAAGAGGAGGAGAAACACAGACCTTCTCCTCTAGTGGCTATGGACGTCTGGAACAGCACTCACATTTCAGTCAAACTTACTAGTCTAAATAAAGCTGAAAAAAGAAGCCGCTAGGATACATTTCTCACCATGGTACTGCTCTAATCTATTGTGGGAACCAAGAATGATCTTTTACTAGCACTCAGGAATTATTTTCTAATTTAAGATGCGCTAAAACCTATGCACGAAGCCAAATAAGAAAGATTTCCTTCTGTGAGGTAAAAGTGAGATTATTTTTTTTTTTTTAAAGTTAATGAGGTATTAAAGGTATGTTACAAAAAAAGATTTCTGGGAACCACAAAGGAAGTTGGAATTCTTTATTTTACAGAGCACAGAAGCCGAAAACCGTATACCAGGAGTCATTCCCACTAAGGATCATAGAAAACATGAAACAAAAAGGCAGACAAAGGGAAACAAATCATTGATTAGGCATGAGAAAGAGAGGGGGGAAAGCTATTGAAAATGACACACAGAAAGAGATCCCTATACCCATTATAGGAAATATATAGTCAAGTTTCACTGAAAAGGCATCAAGGAGGAAAAGTATCACAAGCTTCAATTTTAGGGCCTTCAAAAGAAAGTTCACTGACCACATTGCTATTAAGTACAGTTTATTCTGCCAATCCAAGTGGGGCATTATGGCAAGAACTATGTTATTTTTAATGGAAAACTTCTAACAGTTGCTACTAACCCTTCATCTCTCGGTTGTGTAACTGATAACCTGGTACAGGTTGGTTCCTGTGTGTTTCCGAGAAGCAGCTGTAATTGAACAGTGCTAGTTCCCAAAACCTGAGTTTTGTCTACAGGCAAGCTTCCATCACATTTGGCACAGAGATTTCTAATAATGCTTTCAACTAACTCTGGCACAGACATAGCAGGGGAGGCAGGACAAGTCTGTTACAGCCGCTGTTTCAGTGGGATTTCAGCAATCACCAGTAAAACCCTGCCTACAGCAGAAAACCAGCAGTCACTCAGCAAGCACGCATTGGCACTTTCCTCAGATACTCGGTGCACAAATGCACAGGGAAATGGCCTGATGCCCCTCCGGCTCTCACAGCCCTCACCACTCTCGTTATGCAGTTTCCAATAGCGGCACTCTCCCCCCGCCTTCTGTGCTCCAGGTCACTGCTCAAGCAGCATCAACTACAAGAAAGCCATATAAAGTCAGCCTGGCTACGGAGAGACTATAAAAAAACCCCACATGCAACAAAACTCGTATTTTACCACACCCAAAACGTTTTCTGAGGTACAGCACTGGTATGTCTTTAGCAAACTGGGAAATTACAGCTCTGTGCTGCAGAAACTACCGGAGTCAACAGAATTTTTACATCCCTCCGATCGGTAAAAGCAAGTCTTGGCTGTGTACGAAAAAAGTGTAAAAACTGTTTATTAAATATGGTATTTTTATTCATGTAATAGTAGAAGAGAAGTATGCTTAATAAAGGCTGGATAGTTTCCCATTCCATCCTGGTCTGCACCTCCCAGTTCTCCTCTCAAACTTTAAGATGGACTAAAACAACTTAAGTTTGCAATGAGACTATGGGTAAACGTGATTAGAGTTCTGGAATGACTTATTTTGCAGGTATTTTTAGTGAGGGAAGATCAGACACCTAAATCCTTTTGTTAGCACTGTAACTTACACTGCTCCTTATTATCCAGTCTGCCCTGTAACTTCTACTTCCACAACTTCATAACTCCAAAATGCTCATGTTAACACTCCTACAGTTTATTCACCAAGCCAGCATAAAGAAACAACTGACATAATATTCTAAAATTTTAATTAACAGGAACCAGTCATTTGATGTTTCAAGAATTAATTGGGAGAAAATAAGTCTGAAGTTGAATGAGAAGATTTTCTTGGGGGGAAGGGGAGGGTATTCTTTTGTTTGGATTTTTAAAAATTTTGGTACAGAAATTAAAACTGAAAAAATCCTTCCTAATATAATTTTAAACAAATGAAGGCAAGTATTGAAGATCACGTGTTGTTATCTACTCCTAAAAGTTTAGTGCTCCTGAAAACATCCAGTAAGTAAAATCTCACGTGTTTCACTATGCTGACTATCTTAGGAAGTTGCTGTGATTCAGAAATCACTCGTGACTAATTTATACATTTTCTGAACAAGAGAGAGGTTACAACTTCTCTCTTACTCAGTTTTGAATAAAACCCATAAACCTACACTTTTTTAAAGAGTGTCAGAGCTTTGAAAAACACACCACAAAAATTTATTTTCTGGGCATTCTTTAATGCAAAACAACTGAAAAATAAAGAAAATTCAAATGTACTTACCTTGATAGGAGCTGTTGAGAACTTGACTTTTCGGTCTGGCTCAGGATCTTCCTCTTCAGAAAGTCCAGGAAACTCCTCATATTCACTGTCATACATATACTCCTCCTCCTCCTCCTCTCCCTCCAAAATTTCTTTGCCTCCGGGCCCTTGGTTTTCTGGCTCTGTATCCCTGTCATCATCAAAAGCTGCATTCTCTATTCCAAAAGCATTGAAGTTCTCGCTCTGCTTTTCCACCACTTGCTCCACTTCCTCAGCATCCCTTTCCTGCTCTAGAACATCCTGTACTTGTGTAACTGGACCATCTCTCACAGACATCCCATCTCTTTCGTTGTCCCGACCGGTCTCGCTGCTTTCCGCGAACTCTTCTACCACTTCCAAGGAGCAGTCGCTCCTCTTCCCTTCCTGTACTTGACATTGGAGCGGCTGATCCTCTTGAACAACACGATCATTCTCCAAACCTTCTTTTTCATGCCCTGAGGTTTCATCTTGTGCAACCAGCTCTGCGCAAGCCCCCTCCACAGGGGAAAGCCGGGGGAGAACACTATCTTGTCTACACTGAGACTCCTGACCAGGCGTAGTACACGTATCCCACAGGCTTCTCTCAAGTACCGGTTGACCTCTTTTGTCTTTTCCAAGTGCCTCACTCAGCTCATCTCTGAGGACCACAGGCTCTTTGGTGGACACAGCCTTCTCTGGACATGCTTCAGCAACAGCAGATGAATCCAAACCGTGGTGGCGGCCTCTCAAAGGGTCCTGATTCAAAGGACTATCATTTTTGGAAATTTCTTTGGATTCTTCAGTATCACTGTCACCCAGAAAGCTTTCCAGCCTCCGAGAAATGGGCCCTGCATTCAGGAAGGAGGATTTGGAACCACTATTGGGATGTTGCTGCTTCATCTCCTCATTAGCTTGATTTTCAATTTTCTCCAGCGCAACCGGAAGACTTGCTTCAGTATTAGAACTGAAGTGGTCCCCCACATTGCTGCAATCAGAAGCTGAACTGCGCCTCCTCTTATCCTCACTTCTTTCACATTTGCTAGGGGAATATCTGTCCACTGAGCTCCGCTGTTTTATATTTCTCTCAAATAGCTTCCTGGTCTCTGAAAACTTTTCTGCCAGGGCAACTTTGTCCAAGTCTGCCTCATCGTTGCTACGGATGACCTTGTCAGCAGCAGAAGGCACAGACAATGAATCCACAGGACTGCCACAGGGGCTGGTACTTGTATTAAGAAGATTATTTTTTTGGACAATGAGGAAAGATGGGCTACCTGGAGAAGGTCCATGCTCTGCTGCCGTGGCCCGGCTGATCAATTTGGCCTCAGCAGGTGGACTGCTTTCACATGAGGGTGTGGAAGAAGAGCCTCCCATTTGCAGAAACATATTTTTGATCTTGTGTACTCTATTGCCATAAGTGGCAGCTCTGCCTCGACTGTGTGGGTCATTTCCCCCTCCATTGGCAGAGGTACTCAGCTTCTGATGCAAACCTGTTTTGTTGGAAGTGTTCTCAGGATTGTTTATGCCATCAAAAGAGCATTTGATAGCATGGAAATCGGATTTATAGGCATTTCGGTGTGGAGAAGCACTTCTTAAAGTCCTTTCCCCTTTGCCTTCGGTTTTCATCATTGTCAAGAGAGAAAGCTCCCCCGACTCCTGAAGAAGAATGGGAAGGACGGCTCCCAGGCACAAAGCTTCCACTCTCCAAGGCCAGGCAGAGCAGATCCCACGAAAGATCTGAAAAGCAGCCTTTCACTCGGCCAGCCTCCCCGCTCGCACTGAAATGGGAGCGCAGGGGAGCGTTACGCGGAGAGAAAGAAATCACAGCGCGTTAACGGCCACATCGGGCGTTATCCCCAGCGCGGAGGGCGGTCTCCGGAGAGCCATCTGCGGAGAGACAGAGAGTTTTCATTAACTCGGGGCCCCGCCGGCGTGTGACACGAATCCGAAACCGGCGCTTGGGAACCGCCGCCCGACACCTCCCCGCGGGATAAAGCCCATTGTGTCCGCCGGGACGCGCCGCTCCCTCCCGGGCACCGACCTGGCGGCTCCGGCGGGGGATGCAGCTCCGGCCAGGCCCCCCCGCGCCCCTCCCGCCAACGGCCGTCCCGGGCCGGGCCCGAGCGGCGGGGGTGGGGGCAGCGC
>NW_015090990.1:8730194-8730421 GCF_001431845.1 Calidris pugnax
GGGGGGGGGGCGGTGGCGGCGGCGGGCCCGGCCTGAGGGAAGCGCCTCCCGCGCCGGGATATACCACGCCATGGCGGGATACGGGTTTCGGGTGATACCATGTCGGGGAGGCGAGCAGGGAAGGGGCCGCCCGACCGGTGCCCGGGCCGTGAGCGCGGGGCGGCGCCGGTGGGTGCGGGTCGGTCACCGGGCCCGCCACCGGGTACGGCGGGGGGGGGGGGGGGGGC
>NW_015090990.1:8730634-8810964 GCF_001431845.1 Calidris pugnax
GGGCCCCTGGAGAAGCGCGGCGGTGTGAGGGCTGCGCGCTGTTTTCAAAGCGGGCTCGGCCAGCGCGGCGTGGGTCGCGGCAGCCCCGGATTCCCCGCCGCGGAGTTCCCGACGGTAACGGCGATGCCGAACGTTACAAATCATGGCTTTAAGCCCCGAACAGGTGTCCAGCCCAAGCAGGGGCGCGCAGCCGGGGCTGGTCCCCGCCTCCCCGCACGCAGCCGCTGCCCCGGGGCGGGAGACCCGCGGTTGCGGGCGAGGCGGTGGGCACTCGGTGCCCGCCCGCGCAGGACGGGGTGGGGGCAGCGGCTCCCCGGGCTGTGGGTCACTGCGGGTCCCCACGGCCGGGGAAGGGTGCCCGTCCCGGGGAGCCCCAGGCGGTAATGACCGCAGTTTTACAAGCAGCCTTGCGTGTACCCGGTTCTCCCGTTCATTAGTCCAAATAAAAGCGTTGGCTTCAGCCTAGTTGTCTGCCAAAGACAGAATCTGGGGGACTATCCAATTTCTAAGGCAGCACCTTCCAAGGAGAGGATATAAAAATCAAGCAAAATAATTAGGAGAGCACTAAAGAGCAGTGGCAGTTACCGATTACTTGGTATCTGCTGTTGCCAAATCGTGTAACAACTGTTTATAAGTCTAAATACTTCACTCCGAAAAGAATTGTTTCATGGGCTTATTACTGAAATCAGTGGTGGAATTTATGTGTTCCCAACTGACTTTGGCTTCACTGGGAACCACAGTGCCCAGAGTATTTCACAGCTTGATGCAAAATCTATGATAAAGTTTCAAATTAGCCTCAACCACAATTTTGCAATAAAAAGGAAGTCTTATTATTGATACATATTTCTAAGGCTTTGTATTTCTAATACAAAGCAGAGACAAAATTGTTGAGGCTTTCTCCTGTGTTTTTAGACATCACAGGGACAATGGCATTTTACCGAGACCTGTCACTAGCAGTTTTAGATACACTTGGAAACAACATTTTGAATAATAGATAGTTTCATTTTAAGTGCAACAAATGTCTTCTTAAAATTTCTTTATTTTGAGAATATGTAGGTCATATCTAGAACAAGTATTCGTGATCCTTCTCCTGCATCTTCCCCAGATAGTCCTCCATATAGTGTTTGTAGATTGGGTTGAAATCACAGGACTTAAACACCACCTTTCAATAAACAGGGCTGCAAAAGAATACTAAGCCAGTGTTTCTTTCACAAACCAAAGGTAAATACAGGGTTGCTCAGCAGTTTGAGCACTGTGGGCAAAGAACGTTCTGCTTTCTGCTCAGGGAGCCTGGCAGTACGTAGGCGACTGTTCAAAGAAGACAAAGGCAGAGCTCAGGAACAACATAATAACAAAGCCCAAAGCAGCTCGAGAGCGTGCCCAGGAAAGCCAAAGGCCTTTGTACTGCCTGCTGGCTAAAAGAGGCTGGAGCAGGAAGATGCTCTTGTGTTTTGAATTCTGCCATGCTTGAGAAAGCAGGAATTATAATTACAGATCTTGAAAACAGATTTAACTGCATCAAAGGACTCTTGTTTCATTATAATTTCCTATCATGAATAGGAAAACATATAGGTTATTTTGGTTAGACGTGCTATTTAGGAAGGACAGTGTTTGTCAGGGTAGGTTGGTTTCTAATGAGGAAAGACCCTGAATTATGTTCTAGGTGAATTAATGAAATAATAGAGTTGCTTACAGAAACAGTGATTAAAAAGGTCAGAAGAATTCAAGATAAAGACTTCTGGAATTTGAGCAAGAAATCTGGGAAGGTGACATAGTTTATGATTTCATCATAATGAATAACTGCAATAAAACCCGGGAAGAGCATCTTACACATTCAGTCTGTGGTGATTTCCTTGAAAGATTGTGAAACAACGGTGATTAAGCAAATGGTTTGTACTGAGCAAGAGGCATCTACATTTTGTCATCTAAGCTTAATAAAAAAAATATGAGTTTCAAAGGGGACCTTGGTGGCCTAAAATCTTCTTGGGGAACAAGGGAAGTAGTGTTGCAGTATATGAACTCATTAATCTAATGAAGACAGACAAAGAGGAAAGTGTTTCCAAGAGAAAAATAAAATTGATGGCAATTCTGAAAGCCCAGTTGCTCAAACTACCACTGAGGTATAGTTTATTTCAGTACACACTCTGATTACAGAGGCACATATGCACAAAAGCAATCCATTTCAGTGGTCATCAGAGAGTGATCAAGCCTATTCTGAATGGAACAATGTTCCTGTGACTACTCTTGTCTTGGATTAACTGTTTCAAAATGCCTCTTCTGCTGCACAGACATGCCTGTGCTTTTGGTTTGGGGGCAATGTTGAACGAGGAACAACAGACGTTCCCTATGAGTATATCAAAAGACTGTCTAAACCAGAGCTCAGCAAGGAAAAAGACTCTCAGGAGGTCTGGATGAGAGTGATATTCTGTTATTGCTGTGAAATTTTCCTGTAAGAAGGATCCAATAAATATGTAAATAGATGAGCTTAGATAAACTGCAATTTCTTAAATGGTTTATATTCTTTTAGCTTGTAAGGACAGCCATCCTTTTAGACTGGTTGAATGTAGCAAAAATGGAGCATGTATTTAATGGTCTGGGTTAATATTTATCGATACTAGTGGATTCAGTTGCTGCTGTTCATTCAAGGTGTGCACAGGAAACCATTAAGTACATGTTCTACCCCAAACAAGTTTGAAACCGGTATCGTCCCCAATTCATACGCTTTAATCAACTCACAGAAATTTTGGTCTTTGGTCTTTCTAGAAATAAAAACTTGAGCAAGCAATACTTTGGCTGGGGGCTGGATGGTGAAGCTCCTTCTCTCTCCATTGCTGCTTTACTGATGCCTACAACTGACCGGGCAGAACGTGGCCAAGGAGTAAGTGCCTCCCAGGGCAAGGAGAGCTCAGCAGCCGGGGTAACAGTACCACGTTGTTAAAACTGGTCATCAGATGAGCTGAAGAGGCCAGCATGAGACAAAACCACGTCTCCAGCATCCATTGCAAAACTTACTGCTCTGCACTTTGAAAAAGTTATCTGCTTTATCCACGTTTTTAACATGTGATTTGAAATGCAGTCTCACCAAATTTGTATTTAATATGTTTAACGTGAGTTACATCAGCGGTTTTAAGTAGAACAAATCAGTGGGTTTTTTTATACTTTTGCAAAAAGCTGGGAATAGAAGGAATAATGAAGCATTCAGAATTCCACAATAATTTCTGTAGATTTTTAAAGTTGTATTTTAAGAAAATATTTTTCTGTCATTTAGAAGTAATTAAAATGTTCTGGAATTATTTCAGTCTTACTCAGTATAATTTGAACAGCAATTCTGAACTTGAAATAGAGCACCTTCTATAAGTTTGGTGGGCAATTTTGTGATGACTATCATTAGAATTAAGAAAGCAATCTGCAATTTTAGAAGACTGTACTTATGTCAAATATAAAACTAAAATAATAAAGCAGCATTTTAGACTCATTACTTTGTAGCACTTCACAAAAATAAAACAGAACTAAAGTTCAAAATGGTATTTAATGGTCAATAACATTTGATCAGTGAAGGAGAAGCAAAAAGTTTCAGAGCAGATGAGGAAACAAGTCATTTGGTAAAGGCAGAACAGCAATGTCTGTGGACAAGTACAGAACAAAAATCTGCAAGAAAAAAGCTCAGTGTCTAAATACAGTCAAATCCATGAAGGACACTTCCAAGGCTTAAGGGCTGGACGAGCCAGGCTGCCATACAGTACCATGTGAAATAGGGATGTATAGATATCCTAGAGGAAAGTGACAAACAAAAAGCAGACCACCCCAAGTGCAGGAGTTACAGTATGTAATGGTAAACTAGGGCAGATTTCGGAATGGGATTCCCCGAACAGCTTGCATTTTGTGTAGAACATTACAGTTGCACAGCAGGACCCTAAATACTACAAGTGCTGTGGGTGAAGAAATGCTCTAAAGACAGGAGCTAATTAAATTTGACTCAGTTCCATTCAAATTGTGCTGGATAATGTGGCAATTACTCTACTGCATGCCAGCAGCGCCACAGAGACACATAATTGTGTCTGTCTTTGCCATTGTATATGGTGATACATATGTTCAATATATATTTTCATTTCTAAAATTGGATCCACAGTGTTCTGAGTAAGTTAGTGCCTGCTCCAGGTTTTGTTTCTGTTTCCTCAAACTGCTCCTCAGCACATTCAAGAAGCAGTTGGAAAAATTACAGTAGTTCTAGCTGTAATGGCTAACAGCAATGCCGGAATCCTGCAGCTTTGTTTTTGGTTTCTCCTGCTGTTGTCACCTCTGAGCCTCCCCTATTTTCCCATTCTATTGCCAGCTGAGCCAATTTCTAAAGAAAAATCCCTTTGAATAGAGCTGTTATTACTGGAGGATGATGTATTTTATAGGCCTAATATGAAATATGTATCCTATAACTAGCACTTTGATCAAGAAAAATATAGTAGCAGTACAAACAACAAATTTATTTTTAGTGCAAGTAAGTAAAAAAACCCCTATACTGCTGCAAGCAAACTCTAGTTAGAAAACCATCATATTGAGCAGTGCTATTAACAAGGAGCCAAGACTTAAGTCCCCAGTCTGCCTGGTTCTTGCAGTAATAGATAATGCCACAGCAAACTTTGGAGGTGGGGTATGAAGTGGAATCTTAGAAAGAGAAGCAGCTCCAGCAAAGGAGGGCTGCCCTCTCTCATTCCAAAATATGTCTGTCATGCAAAGCTCCAGGGAGGGGCCATGCTGGTGAACAACACATCATTTTCTACCTTGCTGGATTAACTTTTGTAAAACAGTATTTTCTATCTTGCCTGTTTATTAAAAGCTGGGTCCTTCAAGGATAGGGCTGTCTGCAGAAGGGTGAATTTAATGAATTGCTAGCTCCATCACTTCCTTCTACAGGCCACCCAGGATGCCGTTCCCCAGAAATACTGTGAATTAATACCCTGACCACATATTCTGGCCACAGAACCACACATGTTAAATGTAGGTTGGTGGAACATCACTGAAACCTACACTGAGCGCAGCTGGCCTGCCAGCACACGTTACTAATGGTCTTTGTGAACTAAGGAGAGCGCCTTACATCACATCTCCAAGACACGTTGAGATAAAATTAAAAGAATCTCTTCAGTCTTAAGTCTTCAGAATCTCCTAAGCCTCAAAGTAAAATATTGGCAGTTGAATTTCAAAGTTGCATTAAAAGAAAGAAGTCTTTATTACCAGTAAGGCTGAACAGAAGATGCTTGAGACTTTCCTCACCTTACATGCCCCATTCCTGAAGCATCCAAACCATCAAAGCCACTTGCCACCTTGACAAATTCATGAAATAAAAAGAACAGGGGATGAAAGAAATGACCACGTTGTAGAATTGTGTGAAACGGTGGTTCAAGACCAAGCCGGGTTTCTCAAGTGCCATAAGCAAATGTTGGCGTGACAATGAGGCAGGGGTCTTCATAAGAGCGTTCCACCGAAACCTGTTGGAACAGAAAAGTCCATTGCTGCATTTTTCAGCCTGGTAACTAGAGTACTGTTGACACAGCTTTACAGAATTTACAGAATTTTAGGAAATAAAGTTTGTAGCTGTTGTTGATTTTACTGATTTCCAGTGCAGGAAAGCTTATGCTGTTGTACTCTCTCTGTGTGCCTCTGAGTGCCTCCTACTCTGCAAGGACTTTTGAAAACTGGCCAACTGGTTCGACCAGATTTGACACAGGCTGGGAGTTTTCAACAATAGTTATGTTCCTACCAGTTTTGTAAAAACAGGCAGCCAGAGAGAGAGAGGGGAGAAAGAAAGACTTTACAAGATCAGCCAAGGGAAAGGTTACAGCAAGAGATCACCAGAGTAAGATAAGCCACTAGAGAATCCTGCATAAGCCACACAGGACTGAAACCTGATGAATGTATTACTCACAAGAAAATCCTTATTTTGAAGTTGTATCTTTTTTAAAGCCGAAGTCAGTCAACCAAGAGACACACATTTGGAGGGTAATTGGTTTCCACAGTTCTGGAGTTCACAGCACAATCTCTTATTCTGATGTGCTGTCAGACCAAGCAGTTTTATGCAAAACCTGCAATCCCTGATCTGTATTATAATCAGGAACGCTATGAAAATCATGTGAAATAAATCCTGTCCACACACAACCATTATCACTTTTTAAAAGAATTAAATAACATTAGACACCTATGTTGTTTCATAGCATTATTTAAAACACCCCCTGCTAAAATGTCTGTATCGCAGTTCTACCTATTTATGTATACATAACACACTTATGAATGCATTTTTGAGTTATGAGATAACTTAAATGCTTTGAAATTAAGTCCCTGTAAGGTGTTTTAATCTCAATATTCAGATTCCCTCGTCTTTTTAGAAAAACTATAGCTATATATAAGCAAAGAGACAAGCATGCAGAGACTGGAGTTTAGATTACAACATGAAGCTAAACCAATGCAGTTTGAAAGCAGACCAGAAGCATTGCAACTGCATACCTTTTATACTGAAGTAGTAGTTATGTTAGAAAAAGCAAAAAGGAGATAGGGGAGCCTTTTCCTTCAGTTTTCAATAATTTCAAACAAATAAGGCAGTATTTTTTAATTCTGTCAGTCCATGTATTGCTTGACATCATCTAGGTTTAGAATATATATATAAAATCAATGTTACAGAAAACAGAAAAAAATATGAAACAAAATAAGCTTAAAAAATTCAGTTAATTTCTAATTAGGTACATCTGAATGATAATTGTGTCAAATAAAATAAAAACAAAAAGAGGAGATAAAACAGAACATAGAATTTAAGTATATGGTATAAATTACAAAACAAAGAGAAAATAATTTTAATCTGATACCTGTCAGGACAATTGCCACAATGATTCCTTATAACATATTAGGAAATGTACATGTTGCAAGTCTTATGTAGACAGAAAATAAGAATTAGTCCCCCCCTACTAGATGTATCTGCAGTTATGTTGGAAATGTGAAGGGAAGGCATTAAAAAGGCATTTTATGCAAATACTAAATTCACATCAATATTTTCAGAGAAATAATAATTATTTTCCAAATCTGTGAAATCTGTAAAATAGCTTTAAGGGTAAAATAAGTCAAATTTAGAGCTTATTTTGACATTACCAAAACATCCAGTTTTTATTTTTAAAATAGAGTTCTCATTTAAAAATAATTTTAGAGGACAAAATAACTGTAAAGTGAAACATTTAGTCTAAATAAAATATTTTGCATTAACAGAAGCCGATTTTTTTTTTTTAGAAAAACAGAAAAAAAATGTATTTCACTTGAACTGAACCTTTTTTCCCCCCTCATTTTTAATTTAGTTTTTGAATCCAATAATATATTGCACAGATGTACCAAGAAATAGCAAACTTATGACTGAAGTCTTTCCTTCCATAACCCGTAAAGCAAGTGGAAAAAAAGAAACCTGAATTCCTCAAGTCCGAGCAAACAAGCGATCTATCAGAAACAATCACCAAGTTTCATGCTGCTCTAAGATGACTGAAAAAATAGTGCCTGGGGAATAGAAATAACTCCATCTGCATCGGAGAACGACCTGCCATCTGCCTGTTCAAAAATCTCATCTAATTTAAAATTGCTCGCAGACCTTTGCCTTCGAGTGCCGCTTTTAGAATAGCTGTAAGAACAGCATTAGCAACTGGTGGATTGTCACTATTTCAGCAATCGCCACCAAGGGATTCACTTTGACAGTATATTGATTCAATTAGACATATTTAAGATGCATATCAGTACTCTCTGGGAAGATAAACAAAGTGTTCCTTGATTTTATTGGTAGGCTGAAGTTTCTAAATTCACAGGAGTTGAAACCAGCCTGGCTGATTCCCTAGGCGTCACAGCTGCAGCTACTTCAGAATTTGGTTCCTAGGTTTTCTGGCTGCAAAGCTGCTAGCTTGTTTTGCACTTCTTATTTTTGGAACAGAAGGATGAGAGGCTACTCATGGTGACTTTTTAATGTAGGAAATACCATTGAGATGTAACTCCTCAACTGAGGGGCTCTCAACTAAACGCGCTTTAGAAGCAAACTGTTAAAAAGGTGACTCTTGTATCATTTGTAGTGTTACTCTTATAGCAAAAGTCAATGGGAAGGTACCCATACAAGGGATAAAACATTTGTTCCTGTATCTTTGTTTAAGTAGTAATATACTACTAGTAGTGGCCACAAAGCAAGTTAACTGCCTTCAAAAGATTCTGTTCCTGCATTTAGTGCCTCCTTACACCATGATCCTTAATATTTTCATCAACTTTAAACAAGAACAATGTCTCGGGGATTAATCTAAAGTACATTGAAATAATTGAAAAAGCACCTTCCCTCTGAAACTAATGTGCTTTTGATGAGGTTCACGAGCAGAATCCTTAACAACCACCCCCATGTACTCACTCGGTGTACCTTTGCCTCCAAGCCAGCTGTGAGGCAGTGGTTTACCATGGCTGCGATACCATCTCCAGCGCCGAGCTGGCGAGCCCGCAGCCTCCCACCGACACGCCGAGGGCACGGCTCAGATGTCACAGCACGGGAAGCAAACCCGGGCGGTTCTCAAGGACGGCCACGCTGAATCATAGGAAATGAGAGAGAGCTTCACTTTCATTATGGACTTTCTCCACGCTGAGGTTTAAACCTCTAATAGCAGAGTTACAGGCTGAGCCCGAAAAGTTGTACTTTACTACGGTCATAACAACTGCAGTTTAGGTTACAGAAAAGCTGATTACAGCAGCTTGGATTAAACATGAAAACAAAACCACAGAGCTGCTCACATGGATGTCTTATGGGGTGAGTAGATGAGCATGGCAAAACATCACAAGACGTAACAAGGACAGTAGAATCAACAGAATATTTGCCTTGAGGCGCAATCTAGATCTGATACATTTATTATTCCTATAGCTCCAGGTGTACATTCACATACGAAACACCAAAGAGCTGGAGATTGTAGCCTGTGGTAAAGTGTGTGGTGAAGCAAACGCTGTGTTTGTAATCACATCTTTCCAAAGCCTGGTATCTTAATGAGACTTTGGAAGTCTCTGTCTACATACTCAGACCTTCCAGCAAAAAGCAAATCCTTGTGCACTGCTAATCTGTCCCATTTCCAGGTCACACACCAACCTGGTGTGTCTTTGGAAGGCCTGAGTTGAAACCATGGATGCACACTGCATGATTTTGGCTGTGAACCTTTCCACCAAGTCATTCCCCAGTGCTTGGGCTGACACTCCAAACCACCGAGCATTTTTAAGAAGTTGCCCATTTCTTAATATCAGAAATTATCAGAAAATATTTCTTGCTCCTAGCTCCTAAGTTTCTTCCCAAAATTACTTCTGTCTGAGATGCAGACTAGGCAGCATTCAGCTGTGTGGTAATAAAACACAATAACTTGTCTACTTTTGATTTAGTTATTTTATCTTATTGTTATTTTTCAGCATTTATTTTGACCCAAAAGACTCCTCAGTACAGCCTGAAGTTAGAATTTTAAATGAATAAAATGTATGCAGGGTAACTTCTGGATTGTTTTACTCTCATTGATTTGCTCTTTTTTCACTGTTGTGAAAGCTTTGCACACAAGGGTCCAACTACCCAGATTTTCATGAAAAGTACAAGAATCAGTTCCATAAACATAGCAAACCCCTTGAAAACTATTCCAAAAATAGTATCTTTCAAGCATGTATGAAATACACAAAAGGCATATGATGTGGAAAAGAAGTTGAATTGAAATAAAGGGCAATGTTCCATGCTCTACTAATCAACTAAGTTGATTTACTTAAGATTCAGTTCACATTAGACTTTACAGATGTTCTAAATATGAGCAAGTTAACTCTACTAGAATTAGTCTCTGCAGATTTGGCTCACCATGTAGTAGTCCTCCTCCTCTACGTGCCACAAAGAGATCACATTCCAAAAACTGAAGCAGAAGCTGGTTCTGCTGATATGGATCGTTTCCTTCACACCCATCTCAGGTGATGGGAATGAACGTGGCTCTGCTGACGCTGGGACCACACTCACAGCTGTTAGGGGAAGTTTGGAAAAAGTACGGGATCAGAGTGCAAGAGATGTCAAGCATTCTCTTTAAACTTGTTTGATTGTTATCATAGCGAGATATGAAGCCTTTATTAGATGTCACTTGGTGAGAGCTACATAGCTTGTTCATTGTCCTCCTTAGCTTATTCCTAGGCAATAAAGCTTATAGTAATAAAAAGTTGGCATTGTGCTTCATCACAAAGTTTCTTTCGTACCGCAACACAGATGTATGTAGCCTTCCTATACATATATATATAAGAGGAACTATTTAAGTCATTTCCTCTTCAAAATAAGATACAGTGACTCAAAGCTCCTTCCAATCAGTGCAAAAATACTTAGTCACCCATTCGTCATAGTGATGTTCATGTGGAAAAACTGTAATCAACGACAGGCACGGCCTTTGCTGCATTCTCTGCAGCTTGTAATCTGCCCACTAACCTCACCTCTCTGTGGGCTGCTTCTCATGCTTCAAGCCCAGAACTAGGCACCAGGACAAAAAATAATCTGAGAACATTTTTCTTCTTACTTCAAAATCAATTTAAGTAGAGACACAAAATAAGAAACTTTCAATTCAGAATAAGCTAGGTTTTTTGATGATTAACTGTTAAGAAAAACTTTAACCACCAAAAGAAGAAAAACAAAACCATCTTCCCATGGAAGTTATTTTTATCCATGATATTGCTGCTTCAGAGAAAAACAGTTTTGGAAAATATCCCTGCAAAGGAGAGCACTTAAATACAGACTAGATTTAAATTCAGTAGGTATATCTGGCTTTTCTTTGCTGGGTTTATGGACTATGAAGCAGATTCATGGCTTGTGTAGATAGTAAATCTGAAAATCTGTTCTGACCTCTGTTTTATCCAGCAGGTGCAGCCCTCAAAGTAGTCTCATCACATCTCAATGAAAACTCTCATTCTATGGAACATACTTAGATTTATTGTGGAAATTTATTATGTACCCCACAGCTTCATTGTTTATCTTCACCAAAGTCTGTATTTTATCCTGTTCTGGAGGCTTCCTTCTGTTATGCAGTCATTTTGTTAGCCTGTCTAGACCACAATGTGAGGTCATCATCATACCATCTGTTAAACTTGTTTGGGTTAGTGTGTCTGCAACTCAGTTCAGCTCAAATGTTACTAGAACATCCCCAAAACTGAGGGTAAGTCAGGCCAAGTCACACCTCCCAACCATACTGCAGGTAATAGATCTACTATTACAGGTAATATAGCTAGTATTTTGTCATAGGTTTATTATGGAAGTATTTAGAAGCCATTTCAAGCTAATCTTGAAATATTTGCATCTGAAAATCTGGATTCACATGAAAATTAGCATATTTGAGTGGCATGGAATTATTTAATTTATAGCACTGGTACAAATGTGGAAAAAAACGCCTGAGGACAGATGTCAGAAGAATAAGCTAGATTTTGATATTCTGATTGACATTGAGTAAGACCCTGCATATACCAGCCCATGGTCTCAGCCAGATGATGGGGAACGCTTAGCACATGCTGTAATGGCACCAGTGTGGCCCCTCTGTCTGGGGCTCCCATGTTTCAGGGTGTTTCAGGTTTCACAGATTCACTGAAGACAAAGCCTGCAAACTTGTTTAGTTTTAAGTTAACAGAAACAAAACAAATATTGATAGAGGACTTCTATCTTGGCTTACCTTCCAATGAACTGCATCGCTATGGCAGTATCTCCTGTTTTACATGTATGTGTTGCAGAAGAAATATACTGAGTGAGGGTTTCTTTATCACACCTTGGAGTCCAACAAGGTGATTAACACCTTATTCTACAGAGAAATAAAACAATAGTTGAAGTAAAACATTATTTCTAAACTGTTCTGTCAATGTAGAATACCCTAATTCAAGAACAACTGTGATATCTGTGAATATTACTCTTAGTAATTATTTACTCTTAGTAAAAGAACATCACTAAGGAGATACTGAACAATTTTTAACCCAAAAAGAGCAGTAACTTTTTTTTTCACATTGTTAATTGCATTACATATTTTTAAAAATTAATTTTTTAAAATAAATACTACATGGAGAAATAATGGATGGCACTAGCTAAAGTATGTGTTGAATTTCTTATAAAGTTAATTTTTTTGAAGAAAACATTTTGCAGTCCTTGCTGCTAGCTGTACAATTTACTTGTTTCCAAGAAAATCCAGGCTTTATTTAATTCCATATTTTTCCAGCTATACAACTGTATTTAGTTTGACATCCCTCATATAAACATCTCTCATATTATCCTAAGTAAGAAAAAAAAAAAGAAAACCAGAAAAACTTAAGTGAGTTTTTACCTCAATGTTGAACAAGCAGCGTCCAAGTTTATCTGCTGAAAGCAAAACGCATTTTGGAAGGAAAAGTGAAATATTGGTAGATGTTTGCACAGGCACAAGTTAGGTCCTCAGGTTTTTTTAAGCCTGTATTTTCTTAAGTATTATAGTTATGTTGACATTTGTGGAACTCTGTCTTATTACGCAACATCTGTAAAAGAAAAAAAATATTCTCAAATGTACTTAGTATAATTCACATCTGGCTTTTTAAAGGACAATCTTGACTAAGCAACCTTTTCATGCTTGTTGCAAAACATGGTACTCTCTTAGGGGTTGGAGAGGGAGGTAAGAATGACCACAGTGAGATGGCCTTTAATGATAATGGAGCTACCTGGGAATTTCTTGACGCGGCAGGAATGAGGGGATAGTGCCAGTACAGGTAACTTGGCGTGTTGTCTGTGTCTGTCTGAAATACTGTGTCAGGGCAGCACAAAAATAACTTTGCTTCTGTGCCCCAGGGAACACGGGATAACTGCTGGGAGCTGCGAGGGCACGGGGGTGTCTCTGAGCTGCCCTGGGTCTCCTTAGTGAGAACAGCCGTGTTGCTCAGTGCTGAACTCTCTCCACAAGGGTGTAAGTAGGTGCATTATTTGGCCAGCTCAATATCTTTCTTATTTTCCCTGCTCTCTGTCTCATCAAACTGAGAAACGACTTGTGTGCCTTTTAGAACAGGTGGTGTAAAGAGAAAGTTGTAATTTCAGCCAGAATGTTGCAGGACCAGATTATTTTCACATGTTTTCTCAGGGGTGGGAATATACATTGACCCCTCCATCCTATCCATGAAACACCTTCTTCTTTATGCAAGCTTTACATATGAATTGTGTAGAGAGTTGTATGACAGCAGATATAGCCTTATTTAAAGGGCAGAAAATTCCCAGATTGTACTAAGTAATCTGTTCATTCCTTTTCTAACAAATCCTATTAGTTCACTTCAAAATACCTTCATCTTCTTAAACTACAGTAATGCCTCTCTGTTCTGAGGGCCAGTATGAACTGATACCATTTTCGGGAGGCTGTGATTTTCAACTGGCAGGAAATGAATGAAATCAAGGGGGAAAAAAAGTTGACACTGTGCCAGTGCTTGGGATACCAGTTCTGCCAATTGACTGTCATCCACTACTAGCAGATGTGCTATAAAAGGAGATGAAATTCATTGTTAGCATGTTGCTTGGTGGCCAAAGCCAATTACAGAATGGAGAATTGAGTCTTTCTAATAAAAGAATTTGCATATGGAAATTACATGTATTTCCATATAGTGGTAAGTATTTTCAAACTGCTTAAAGGAAGGCCTGCCATAAAATATTTTACTTTAAGCCTTGACATAAATGTTTCAAAACTAATTTATATATTATATATATGCATACCTGTAGACAAACATATCTCCCGTTTTAAGTTAGCTGTATCAATGGCAGTATTTAAAAGCATTAAATGCAGGTTTATTAAGGGCAGAGCAATTTTTTCCTAAATCAAACTTTTAAAACATTCACATATAGATGCAGTATCAAGAAATACCCTCATTTTCTATCAATCAAATACATATGGTAAATAATTCTATACAAATTTAATTTCCTTCATATTTACAAATATATATGGATAACTCTTTTTTATTTCTTCCTTTCCAAATTATGCTACTTGAAACCTGCTTGATTGCTATGGATAGCATGACAGAACCATTTATATAATTTTTACAACCTAACATGGGCTAAATCTTGAAATATTTTTACCCCAAAAGTCTCAATGACATCCATAGGAGATTTGCTGGGGGAAAAGAAAACCACAACCAAACTGCAAAAAAAAACCTTCTTAGATTTTTGATTTGTATGGTACTGGAACAACCCAAATGTGCAACCTCCCCTCCCCCTCAACTACGTACTTAACATCTCTTCAAAGTCCTGCTCTGTTCTTTTCTCAAATGTTGGATAAATATTTCCTTTCCATCACAGATACAACCAAGCAGAAGTGCATTGCAGAAAAACAGAAAGTCTGCTTTGGCTGTTTTGTAGCATTCCTGTCATGCAAAGCATTCGTATGTCTGGCTTAACCAAGCAGGCGAGCCAAAGTCAGTACATCACATAATTAATGATTAATTTTCAAGGAAGCACATCCATACACTCTTATGCTTCTTGACACACTATGTGAGACCTTCCTGTAGGCATCCACCAAAAAATCATCTTGTTTTCTGAAATGGCTTCTTTCAACTTACCTGTAGCTGTAGCACCTACAAAAACCAGATAGTACCTCGGCTATCAAGGCTGGCTTATTTTCCCTGCTTTCCTTGTTTACCACCTGTCTTTATGTATTTGTCTACTGGCTCATGTTTTATACCCAGGGTGTGCCTATATTGTCTCTCATGGAGAGCTGCGAGCCCACCTGAAGGTGTAGTAAGAAGGCTGTGGGTAGATGTTCTAACTCAGGGCTGTTGCTGCAGGAGCATACGCTGCCGTTCAGCAGGACTCACTGACTTGAGTTAATGATGCTGCTCCCAGCTTGGGGCTGGCTTGGGTCTCAAAGGGGCAGAGGAGCTTGTTCACTTCAGCCTGCAAAGTCCTGCGAAGATGACAAACCCTGAAGCAGGGATTATGTCTTTATTCTCTGTGTACTTGTCACGCTGGGGCTTTGAGGTGCTGTAACGGAACGTACAATAAATAAAAACTGAGTGGAATAATGATAGAAGCTAGTACATGGGTTTTGCTTGTTTCTTTGTTTTGTGGGGAACTGAAGTTCACATAAAGATGTAAAGCTCATGATCTGTTTTCAAGTAATAAAAACTATTTAGTCAATATTTGCTCAATGTTTCAAATATTTGCTCAATAAATGAGAACTTCACTGAAAATTGATAGAAGAATGAAATAATAAAAATGAGAAAAAAATATTTATTAGATAGTCTCTGCCTTTAGGCAGGTTCTTGTGATATATTTTCAACTAGAACAGATTTCTAACAAAGGTTTCTATTTGTTAATAACTCTAAGACTGACTGTGAAGGGGTAAAAGAGGTGAGGACTAGACATGAACAAAAAAGGCCTTTATTTTCACAGAGAAAATTTTGGACTGTTTTCAGTTTTTACTTGAAAACTATGCCCATAAGAGATTTTAATTTTTTATTAATGAAAAGTTAGTTTTCCAAAGTTAAGAGGTTTAAGAAAAAAAGGCCGAAACACTTATGAGAGTAGTCTGCCACTGAAGAACAGTTTTGTCAGGAAATATTTGACCAGCCTGAACAAGGACCTGGCTTTTCTAGGGAAACTGTTTCCATTTTCAACACATGTTGCTCCTTCTTTTACTTTGCCCACTGCCATAGACAAGAATCAGATTCCCACTGGTGCCTGGGAGCCTGGCTGTACCACTCCCCAAGGCACTGTGTCCCTGGGGCTCCTTGAGTAACTTGAACATCACAGCATTTCACTGAAATGGCAGCCATTTAGTTTTTCATTTCTGAGAGAGAAAAATTGTGATTTTGCTCCCTATCCTAAGTATTGCAGCAGTAAAACAATATGTTCCATGAGATTTCGGAAAAATACACTCTGCTAAATAGAGCACCATGAGATTATTTCCTCTAGGATAACACTGTTCTTTGGAGGTTTTGGGAGACCAATGTTTATCTCTTGAAGAATGTCACTCGTCTCTCTCCCCTGCTATCTTTGCAAAGTACCCCCTCCTATGGAAAAATATAATTTTACAACTGCTCATTGATTTAGCCAGACCCATGTCAGGGGTTCAAAGTGAATTGCAGACCAAACGTTAACAGTCTGTTTTAGCTGTTCTGTGACATCTTGCATGACAAGTAACGGGAAGATTAGCCAAAGCTGTGAAGCCTGGCTATAGCTGGTAGGCTTTTATGCGTTCATGTCATAAATTTGATATGAAGTGGAAGCAACTGAAAAATAAGGAAAATAGGTGGATATAGTAACTAAAGCAAACATATTAGTCACCTAGAATGATTACAGTTAGTAGTTTATTTTCTGCTTCCTGATTCATTCATGTTGATTTTTAGGGTGTAAATAAGAGCAATATTTGGTGCAATTTGGGAAGGTTGAGCTTAGCTTGTCTCCAAGCTTCCATATGTGTGGAAATGAAAAGGAGTGTGAATTGCTGCAGCTACTTTTTATTTTGGAAAATAAAACCAAACAATTCTTGGAAACTAGGGGGTGGAGGGGAAGTATTCCATGTATTCCATTAATCAAATTGCCATTAATAGCTTCCTCCATGAAAAGGGCAGGTTAAAGAACAAGGTGCAAATATCACAACTGAGTTAATTCCATTCTAATTCTACTTTTGTTGCTAACTGACAAGGGAAAATGAACCCTATTCAGAAATCTTATTAAAAAGTCTATTCACTTCTTAAATGACAGACAAGCTTTCAAAGTAAGAGGTGAGTGGACTTAATTGATAGGAAGGCCTGGTGAATGCCTTGGGAAAGAAAGGTTTTAAAGAGCATCAGAATGTCTGGAAGCTGAATTAGTTGACCAAAATGTTGAAAACGTTTTTCACAGTGACTTACACCCTTGGCCACTTAAGTCAAGTTATCCCACTTTTTGGGAGAAAGTAAAATTTATGCTACTAAACAAGCAGTAAGTTGCACGATAGATGTGCTTGCATAAAAGAAATGGCTTTTAGGAGTTGTTGGAAAAGCAATCCTTTGTGGTTCTTTTCACTGGTAAATCATGCATAACATACAGTAAATGGGAGGGGGTAAATTCCATGCCCCCCAAACCAGAGTAGCTTGTAATAGCATGCTGCTTGCAGGGTAGTGGGTCTTAGAATAACTTATTTGTGTTAATAATTAAAAAGGAATTTAAGATGTCTACAATTTAACATAGATTTGCCCAGGCTAATTGTGGCTAACAATGTGGGTATTCAAAGCACACAGAACAAAAGTATGCATGCCCAATTATATAAGAAACAACTTTGCTTTGCATACAAGTTTCCAAATACAAAACACATTAGCAAAAATCTGTCATTTTATAACCAATTTCTGACCATGTCACAAATGAAAAGCAAATGAGGAAGGGAAAAAACACAAAACACAAAAGAATGGGTCAAAATCTGATCTTGTGCTGGCAAATATCCAGAGTGTTATAATTGATTTTAGTATAACTGAGATTAGAAACTCTCCCACATAGTGCAATGAATTGGCCCAGGAGATGAGAAACATAATTCCAACTCATTCCATAATGGCCATGAGATAACTCTGTTGAGCTGTGCAAGAAGCTTGGTAAGCATTACGCAATGCACAACCATACAAAAATAAATCTTTAGTACAGCTGACATTTGATGAGGGAGATTGAATTCAATTAAATATCTTTACATCTGAGTAGGAGGCAGCAGGCACAATCTTTTCCAAACAGCTCCAAGATGCTGAATAACGCTGATGGGATGCAAGGATACCAAGCATGAAAGACAGATTTCTGCATTCTTTTTATGGAACATGAAGAGTAACTTAGTCATTTAATTTTCTATTATCTTAAGTCAATGTGTTAATTTCTTTTGAGACACCCATTGGCACTGAAAAATACACTATGCATGTCTGAGTTGGGTGGTAGGAGGAGTGAGGCTTATTAACATTTAAATAGATTTATCTGAACACTAAAATGGATATGCTAAGTAAATGGCTGTGCCAAGGAAACTGATTCTACCAAGTGAGCTAAGAAGACAAAGGATCACCTGATGAAGATGATGAGAGTCAGCTTTCAAAACCAATTAGAGATTATGGAAGGACTGTCACTCACCATTTTCGGTAAACAGTGGGGCATCAGTAATTTATATAAGACAGAAGGACAGCAATAATCGTAGATGTCAAAAAACACCCTAATTAGGAGAAAAAGGCACATGCAGGAAGGGGCAATTTAACTTAGACTAAAAAAAAATACTCGAGGTTGGCAGCATAATGGGAATGTGGAAATTTAGGATGTGTTTTCAGTTATTTCACCAAGGTCAGCACACTTCCTGCACCAGCTAAAGTTGCTGGCATCTTAACAAATTTTACTCTTATCATGTCCCTGAGGAGGGAAACTGAGAGAAGAGCTTGTAAAGAGACAGAGACGTGGAAAATCTGTGCCTGCCGATATCCTGAGGAAGGGAGACTATGTACATCCCGTGGCCGTGGGTCAGCTACCCTTTGTGGTTCCCTTTCTACAAAGAAGTAGCAGATAGAGCTGTGGTTAAAGTCCTCGGAGACTAAGGGGAGCACACAGAGTTCTGCCATGCAGAGGGCCAGGCGCAAAAGCTCAGGGTGCCTCTGCCAGCAGGTGCTTCACCATGGTGGGGACAGATGCACCACTAAATTTGCAGTTGAGTGCCTTCCCATCACAGAAGAGCCATCTAGAAGTCTAGCATCATGCAGTCTAAAGCAAAGACATGCTAAAGTAAATGTCTTTTTTTCCAAAGGTGTGTCTTTCCCCTTTAAGTAATACACAGCAGAGACCTCTGAAGGAAAATAGCATGGACCTATGAATATAAATAGCATAAGCAACAGGATAAAGAAAGTAAATCTAGGGAGCTTCAGGACCAGGCCTAAGCCACGACAAAAGGGAAGGGAAGCATGTCCAATGAAGAGAGATGAGGCAGTTATTCCAGTAGATGTGGAAAGCTGCCAAGCTGAGATTTGCCACAACAGGCATTGGAAGTCTTCAAATGAAAAGGCCTGGGAAGCACTGCAATTACTGTGCCTTGGTTCATCTCACAAGCTGCACATTTTAGAAAGCTAAATGCCTATCACATGTTTCTTGAATAGGATCCCTCATCACAGAGTTCCAGAACTGTTTCTAACAAGGAAGCTCAGAAATAGTCTAATATGCTTGCTAAATCATCAATTCTGCTTAATTTAAAAAAAAAAAAAAAAGGGAAATCAAAACCCCCTCAAAAAGCTACATTCATGGCATCAAATGGGTTTATTTTTAGTTCATAAAAGTACTGCATAAGCTTTTCACAATTCACAAATAAAGTCCTTGGAAGTAAGCCTAATTTCTATTTTGTGAAGGTCAATATTTTAAGAACTGAGTTTTTTGAGTATATTTGGGGAATTTAATAGTATTAATGTTTCTCCTTGGTGATTTTTAGAATTAATTTTAAATAACATACTGACAGCAGTATTAAAAGTTTAATGATTAAGGACTAGACTATTAATGTTAGTAGTGTAAGGGTACTTAGCAAAAACAATTCCACAGATTATGATCTATATGGTAGATTTTTGATACTCAATTGGAACACCATATAAAGAGAGATCCCTAAGAGCACTTTATTAAAAATTGCCCAGAAAATTGCTCAGAAAATAGAAGAGTGATTTTCTTTTCCTTTTTAACTTATCATATAGTACACAATTATAGTTAGACACTAGGATTAGGAAAGCTATTCTTTAATCTTCCAAAATTGTCTTTGTGCTTTGGAAAATGTTGTTTTGTCAACAGAAGACTATTTGAATGCTTCTGTAAGGAACAAGAAGGAATAACACATTTTCATCATTTGTACCCTGCAAAGCTCTGATATAATGTTTTAAACATTTGCTTTCTTGAACAATGAATTAGTAGATAACTATTAGTAGATAAGCTATTATCTACTCTAGTGATGATTAGAAGAAGACTTCAAAATGTTTCTCACCAAGAGGAAATAGTTTAAGAGGTGATTGTGATAGTGAAGCTGGACTGCCATAGGAGGTGTATCTGTTTCCCCAGGAATGACACCCAAATGGAGGCCATTTTTAAACAGTTCATAGTCATTCTGCAGATAATCCTTTGCTAAATAAACAAACAAATCTCAGAACTAAATTATTGTGCTGTATCATATGCTTACTGATCCTTAGGAAAAGTTGAAATTCCAATAAATATTGGAATTTCCAATTCCACTAGATATTCCAGTGTTAGTCACCTACCACTGTTAAATCTTTCTGATATTCTTTGGTGTCCTTTTGGATTTGGCTGTCCTAAATAATGCTGGTTTTCCTCATGTTTCTCTTTACTGGATCATGAATACACAAAAAAATATTGGTCATCACATGCAGTTACCTGGAACATCAATATGTATTTGCTCTGCTCATTAGGTTATTCAAAAGATTCATAAATGGAGGAAAAAAAACCAGTTCCTGACAGGTATTTGGTCAACAGATTACTGTTTGTATACAATAACCTGTGAGCTAATTTCTATATAACCTTTAGTTTTATAGGCAGATGGAAAAAGAAGAAACAACAGGATTTGCAGTAGGGAGGAATGCTAACCAGTCATTCATTTTGTTATAGATGTCAAACACTGAGGTGCTTCTAGGTTATTTCCAGTTTAAGACTGCAGCGATTGGTTTAAAATTCTGCTGTTCTTACAACTAGGAGCTGTGTGACTATGATCTACGTCAAAGAAAAATGCCATTCTTTGGCTTTCCATTTACAGAAAGATTTAATTATACTTGCAAGGTTCAGACATTTTTAGAAGCAGAAAACATTTCCAGCTATGTTCCTGGATTCCTGTCTGTGCTGCAGCTGTTTACACAATTCCACTGTTGCATACCCAGAAGCCAACATAGCTGAATGTGGAGGGACCATCTGTCTGACCAGTACTGGTGTAGGGCTAACTTTTCAAATGGCTTGGCCTTGCTTTTATGCCATAGTCCTCCAAATGATTCTGAGGTAGGGAGCACATCTGTCCCACTCTAGGGATACTGGATCCTATAATATCTTGCATAGCTGCTATGAGAAGGCTTTGTGGGAACAGTTTAGAAAGTTCTCAGGACCCATTTTGGGTCAGCACTGTCATCCAGGAGCATGGCTGGACATAACCATCAAATTCAAGATCCCTCAGGTGCTTGGCTGAAATACTGGCTACTGATCTCACCACTGTTCCACAGCAGTGGGACAGATGCACACTTGTTTGTATCTATCTGCTGCATACAGGTACTGCTGAGTAAGAAGCATAGGCATAAGTTCATGGTATAACTTTTAAGCAAAGAAAACAACATTAGCAGACAACAAACAGTAGTCATCAGGCCCAACTTTACAGAATCACTTAGGAACTGCCAAGAACACAAAACAATCTTTTCCCCTGAATTGTATTACTCATTGTTTATCTTGTGAAACAGTTAATATATGAAAATGAAACTTGATTATTTAAATACGCTGATAACTGTCATTTCCCTTTGTAGCATGACATAAAATATGGCTAGGAGATGTGTTGATTCTTGCAGGAATCACAAGTAATTTTATTCCATCTGGAAGAAGTAGAAAATAGAATTAAGTTTTTACAGTTCATGAGACACACACGGTACCAGTGCTTGTATGGCTTGCTTCATATCACACCTGAGCACTGGCACATTAATTTTAAATGTGAATAAGGTTCTGAAAGCAATCTAAGCTAATTCTGGAGAATAAGCTAAGCCTTCTTTATTCTTATGGTTTGAGTTCTAGAAACAAAACCAGAAATGTTTTCTGTTGTAACTGGTTGAGTAGACGAGGGAGTGATGTGGTTTTGTGGTTTCCTTAGTTGCACCAGGAACTAACCAAAATACCCACTGGTCTTCTTGCCGTGTCATTCTCTTCATTACTTTTCTTGAGTCATTACTACATATTATAATAAGAAATGGGAACCTCTTAGACACTCTAATTTTTTTGGTGTTTCTACTTTCATTGTATTTAACTTCTCTTTTACAGTGGACTTCACGCTTGCACTGTATGTGTAGTTCAAATGTTCATTATTGAGTCATAATCTAACACGCATCATAGAATTATAGGATGTTAAAGATTAATCTCAGTGCTCAGTGTGACAAGATAAAAGCATAAACATGAGTGTTTAACATGAGTGCTCTTACCTTTATACTATCTTAGTTTGAATTTAATGGTGACTATGTCTCATTATGACATTTTTCTTTATGCAAGTAGGACATCTAAAATAGAAGAAAGGGAACTAAATTAAATTTTGCTCCTGAAAATCGTTTTAGTAGAACATGTATTTCCAGTTGCATGTATCAAAATAAACAAGTAAATTATAGGCGAATTGGAAATTATTTAATGTTCAAAGTACTCTTGGTTGATGAGAGGGTAGTTAGGGAAAGCATCACTAAGGTCTTGCCCTCTTTTTGCCCTCTTGCCCTCCCCAGGCATTTGCTGCTAGTCATGGGATAAGAGGCTAATACAAACTGTTGTTCTGAAATAATGTGGCTTCTGGGGAGGTCAAAGAGAACTTTAATATTAAGCTGAAAGAAATAAAGACTCATGAAGGTGACTCTGAAGTAAATGCAACTCAAACACTCCCGATTTCAGAAGAAAAATCAGAGATACTTCAGAAAGAAACACAAATCTATGAATCAATCCAATACTAAAAGAACTTGAGAAAGGCATTTTAGATGAAAGGTAAAAAAGGAAGCCAAGACAGAGTATCTATGAAGTATCTATGAAGAGTTCATAGATACAGACAACCATCATGTGGGTAACATTTCTGGCTACGGTAATGTTCCTCCTCCTTAAAAATAATGAGTGTGAGTTAGCCACATATGTAACCAAGTAGAAATGTTAAAAATGTCCTGCAAAACCTAAGATGTCCCACTCTTGCAAGATATATATACTGCCATGTCAGATTTCAAAAGTAAAATTTCCCATAATGCAGGAATGAGAACACAAAAGAACCAAGGAAACTTCATGAGGTTCCAAATTGTTCTTGGCCCAAAGCTAACACATCGCTGTTTAAATTAGACAGAAAAGAATCCTTTGTATCAGTGGATATGTATATGATGTATATGAGTGGCTGCACCAGCTGATGAATATTAGCATTACCTTGGGAATCAATATGTTGTCACTGCAGGGTGGACATGATTTAGTATGTTCTTACAATTCCCAAGTGACCCGTTCTTGCACTTTTATTTCAAGCCCACCATTACAGAGTCAATTATGAGGGGTTAATGGAAGGGGCCATACCAATGGCAAATAACTGATATGGGCTCTATGAGATTAAGTGAAAGTATTTGCAGATAAGATTGAGTAAATAGTCAGATACATGTCACAAAGATGTATTATGATCACCTGCTCGGGAATTTTGTGAGATGAAAGACAAAAAAAAAAAAAGGAAAATTTTACAAGCTCTGCAAGCAAAGAAAATTATCCCTGACTTAACTTTAGGTGAAGCAAGCAAAGAAAATGCAACAAAAATGCCAAAAGGCTGACTTCATAGCAAATAGGAAAGAAAACTTCCCAACAGAAAAAAGCTGGCTGCCTCTAAGGTACAAGATCATACCAAGGCAGTTTGTCATACATATTTTTTAGAGCCTTTCCTATAATAGAAAGAAAAACAATCGAAGAAACCCAGAGTGGGCCTTAATTCTCTTGAAGGAAACTTTCTGGTGATAGATGCAGAATGTGCTATGGAGTCGTGAAAAACATAGGATGCAACAGGCTCCAGCTCACCAATCCACCTCAGTGACAAAAGAAAGTACCTTTCCCCAAAGAATTCCTCCTGTACACAGAAGACATGAAAGTCCTAGAGAGAACTGATGCTCAATAAGAGGAAAGCAATTTCTAAGTTCTTGCAGCCGTGCTGTTGAAACGCTGCCTTCCACATTTCAGAGCATGGTTCAATAAGAGGGTAAGGAGCTCTCTGCCTCCTTGGACTGAGAGACAGCCACTGCTATTCTTGGGGGTGCTCACCTGAAGTTCAGTGGAGAGGCTGCCTGAGGATTCCCTGACTGTGAGCAAAGGGCCGTGGCCCTTACAGTGCCAGGCCAGAGGCTGTACTTTGTCTTCCAACTGAGGGTGCCCAGGCAGTGTAAATGGGAAGTGGAAGGCAACCTGACCTGAACACAAAGGAATGAGGAACAAAGCAGAGTCAGCAGCGGAGGGAGTGGGAAGGGCTTGATGGGACAGGCTGTAGACAGGGGCATCTTACAGGATATGAACAAAGGAATAATACTGCAGGAACCAGGCATAAAATGCAACCATTAAAGAAGCCCTACAACCCAAACTGCTCTGTAGGACCCAGCAGACGAGCGCTGGGGTTTACAAACACTCTGCAAACAGCTGTGAAACCCACTGGCAAAGCAGATGGTCCAAGGTGGAAATAATAGCCTTCTCTAGCTTTCTGTTGCTCTTTGAACTCAACTAGCAAAGGTTTACAAAAGTAGATGTAAAGGTCTGATATTGCTGATGACCCCTTGAAAGCATGTAAACCATAACCATACTTCCATACAGTTAAAATCCATTTTTATCCAGCTGATTTTCTTTCTGTAAATGCAGGTAGTTTCATGCAAACACTAAACTTCACATGCATGTTAAAATGAAATAAAACTGATTGCAAAATCAAGCACTTAAAAATTAGAAGTAGTCAAAATTAGAGTTGTCTATGCAGCATTAATGAGTTCTATTTTAATATTATACCTTGATCATAATCTAATATATAATTACAGGATCATATATTTTCCCCTTAATTTAATTTACTTAGGATGGATCAAGACATGAAGAAAGTTTGCTTGTGAATATTATCATCAACCATACATCAACTAAAAACCATGAATAAACTGTGCAAAAAGAACTTGGATTAGTCACAATAAAAAATTCTAAGATTATGAATTTAGTTCAGGAGGACACTGCCTTTTTCCGTAAGGGTCAGAAGCTAGTCTTAGATATATACAAAACTTCATGTTATGACAAGTTCCTCTGGGATAAGGAACTACCAGTCAAACCTCTTGCTGTGCCATCCACAGGGATTTGTTAGGGTTGAAATAGTGTCTCCTGCCAGTGTGAAATATCTCAGTTTTTAAGGTCTTGTTTAATTCCTTCTGTTTCCTAATATTACTGCAGCTGGTATTCCTTTCCAGATACCAGTAGTATGATCTAATTTTGGTTCAATTTAAATTTTGTAACAGAAATAGTAGTCTTCTCTCCCAGTACTGTCTCCTAAATCACCAACATCAGCGTCTGACCCTTCTCATTGCCCACACAGTTCTGCTGAGTGATTTGACTGTACCACTGGTTCTTGGTCCTCTCTGCCACCAAGAGAGATGGTAGAAAGGTAATTTTGTTTACAAATATGGCTTTCACCAGAAAAGCACCTGTATTGCAGGTACCTTTACTGGGAGATTACAATGGCTGTAGCCCATGAGCACTGCTCCTACAATGTGCAGTTTTGGAGAGGCCTCTTCCTGGACACAGCTGGATCCTGCCATACTATCTCAAAAACAGTAACCTGTTTGAATGATGGAGGTTTGGTGAGTTGGCACCACTTCCATGGTTAATACAACACTTCCATGAAAACAATTAACCTCCCTCATATTCAAGTTGGTGCATAATAGCACTGGTGCCCACTTGTGAAGAGCAGATGATTTTCACCTCACCAGCCCGGACCAGAAGCTGCACAAAACGGGTCTATCTGCACCTCCTGTGGCTGATGGCGGGGCTGTGGTGAGCTGCCCTGACTCTTTTGAAACTGTATATGATACAAACTATGGTTCGGGGTTTTTGTTCCTGAGGAGGTTTCCATCTCTTTTTCAGAGAGGGAAACAATCAGCACCATTTCTGCAGCTAGAATTCTCTTCCAGTAGCGTATGAAAAATATTCTTCTTCCTGCTATTAAAACATCATCTCCCTCTGACCTGACTTAATTTATATTTAAAGTCTTGGTTTGCCTTTTCAACCTTTTTGAACTTTCATTAAAAGTTCAAAAGCTCTCCAAATTATGTTAGTAAACCAGGACGTCTACTAGCTCTCCAAATTATGTTAGTAAACCAGGACAGTATATTTGTATTTGTTTGTATAAAAGCTTTAGTAAATGAACAACAAATGAAAATTGTTTCATAAAAGAACAGCATCTTTATGAAGTTAATATGTGTTTGTACCTCTCACTGTCCAATAGCAAAATATGACTGACTCAAATGGTAAACATTTTTCACTTAGCTTTTTTACCTACATATGTATCCTTGACTTATTATTTAAAACTAGCTGCTTCACAACTTACTCAGATTAATAAACTTGTATTTCGAAAACTAAGTGACTACAATTTCAGGTTTTAACACTTTCATGTGGCTTTCTCCACCCTGAAAATCTATAAAACCTTGATTTTTTAATGGTTGCCCTTTCATCCACTTAAAAAAATTCTTAAAAGCTTTTTTCAGCTCCACCTCTGTTTTCACCTCCTTTCAGTAATGCCTACGTTCTCGTAATTGCCTGTTTCCATCCCAGGTGCACCTCCACGTGCCGAGCCTGGCTCAGACATGTGTGGTTAATTGGCCGTGCAGGTGTACTCACTTGGAGTTACCCAGTGTCCCAAATCAACAAGCCTTGCAGAAAGGTCAAGCAAATCCGTTCAAAGAGAAAATATATTTTAGAAGCATCCGTTATAGAAGTATACCTGGGTTGCAAAGCTCAAGTATTCAAATGCTACTTTTGAGTGACTATGTGAAGAGTTTGTGATCTGACTCCTGTTCCTTCAGGTGATGAAGCCCTCTGTAGCACTACATACGCTTGGACAAATTTAATCTCAGTCCAGTTGTGAATGTTTCTGTTAACTGGGTGGCAGATGTTTCAGACTGGCCACTATGAAACAAAATAACTAAATAAAATTTCCATGTCAACACAATCAGGAATTTGCAAAGGAAAGGTACTGTCTGCCCTGGAGAGTTGGGCCAGGTGAAAACTGGCTATGGTTCTTTCCATCTTATTTACATAGTCTTTTGTTCCGTACTTCATATCTTAATTCTTAAAGATGAAAAAATTCTTTTGTTTCAAGCTAAACAAAACCAAAAAGTTATGTACATATAGACCTCTGTTCCTTGTTGCTTTCTCTGGTTATTTTTTTTCCTTTGCAAAACAAGTAGAAAAGGAGCAGAAACAATATTGTCAGGAAAGTAGCATAACCAAATCAGAAGAATAATTTATTGTTTTGCTTTGCATGAGTCTAATGCCTGGTACACATGGAGTGGAGCAAAGAATCCTCTTTGTCTTCCATATAGGGGTCAGACATGCCAATACATGTTAGGACAGTTATAGAGTACATGCTGCATAAGGGTAAACAGCAAATAAAGAAGTGGGTAGACTTGCTTGTTTGGTATGTGTGAGGAGAGCGTAGACACCCTATTGCTCACACTAGACATGCTTTAACTCTGCTTATTTGCATTTGTTTTGAACTAGATCACTCTGTGCAGAGGTGGCTGAAAACACTAGAGTTAATAAAACTTAAACAGTATTATTCAAAAACCATCTCTATATACAAACACCTGAGAAGGTATTTAGCATATAATACATTGCTGTGTCCCAGAATTGTTCCTGTAGCCCAATTTATTTGCAGAAGCTCAAAGACTAGTAAAATGTTAGAATGGTTGTGGAATTATGGAATAATTCCTCCCCTCCCTCAGCCCCTTTGTGAATCATAAACCTCTGGCTTTGATTTGATTTGAACAATCATGTGGAAATAATTGCGTATAACAAGAATGTGTGGAAAGATTTTGAGTTTGCCCCACTGAACGAAAACCAAATGCTGGAAATTCAGACTTGGTCCTGAGGTGGAAGGGCAGCTCTTCAACCTGCTCTGTGCTGAGCAAGGGCTGTTTCTGCACTCCAGCTGCCACTCGAAGGGGTCACTGTTGCTTGCTAGGGAGGGTGCCCTTGAACATGCATCACTATAGCTGTACGCTAGAATGATGTGTATTTATGTACATATATTTAAAGATGATGATGATTGGCCTAAATAAATTGTAAAATGTATGTGTTCTAGCTCATGCACTTGTATAGCATGTTTTACATAAAATGTTTATGCAATCGGGTCATTGTCCATTTATATTTTCTGTCTTGATGGACTTTTATCTTAAATATCGTTAAGACGATGCTTGCTATGGGCTCTAATTGCCACTGGAACATATTTTATACAGAACAGAAGATGCATCTTTCCCCAGGCTTTCCTCTTCAGTACAAGGCCTATTCCTCATTTAGCCTTTTTTAAAATACATACAATCTCGATTTTTAAAAGAATCTGAGCACTTGTCACAACATAATAAAAAGAGGTAGTAGCCAATGTTACTTTAATGATCTAGAATTATTTTGTGGTAAGTCTTGTTTCCAAACTGATTGAAATCAATGGGAATAAGTAGTTTCAGCTGGCTTTGGATCAGGTCACAAAGCTTTAATTTACACACACACACAGATTTGATAGGACTTGGAGAATAAGATACCCATAAGTTCCCCATATATGCTGAAGTCTGTTTGTAATTGTTCCATGTCATTGAGTGGCTTTTACTGAAGAAAATAGGTAACTTTAAGGATTTTTTTTCTCCTCATACTAGAAGGAACAAATAAAGTGCTGGATTGTAAACAATCTCCCTTTGACCCTTGTCTGCAACTATATCTCTAACTTTGATGGGTGTTCTATCACTGCATTGCAATAATTGAAGAATGACTAATAGGAATGAATGAATGAATGATGCCCAGCCACCTCATTGCAATTCCATTAGTGTTCTACTCTCATGTCCTCTGCAGGAGTTGAAAGATTAACCCAACACCTGCGTCACCAGGGAAAAAAAAAAAAAAAAAAAGAAAAAAAAAAAGAGAGACGTATTCTCATTAAATAAACAAGGAAGGAAAAGGTTCAGCCCTTTATTGAATACTATAGGAATTGCATTCAATGCAGTTTTCAATTTCAGTGTTTTATATATATAAATTTTATATATAAAATCTGTGTGGCTGAAGTATTCTGCTTTTGCTTGTTCTGAAATATTTAACCAGTTCTTGTTTCTTGTTTCTGTGTATATTATAAAGGTCTAAGTGATGAAGTAATTTTTGACAGAATTCAAAATATGTTTTTGCATATGTTACGTTAAACAGAGTTTCTTAAGCAGAGTTTCTCAAAATCAACAGAATATTGCAGTTCTAGCTAATATATATCTTCAAATTGAAAAGTAAATACTATCATAATGTTTCTGTCTAACTCAAATGTTAGCACCTGATATTAGAGAAAGGCCATACAAATAAAAAAGTACCTTCAGTTTGGCAAGCGGTTTTCCTTCATCCTAAAGCTCTGCTACCCATAGAAACACTCAGCTGGGTTTGCTCTGTCTCCAGTAAGAGAAGACCTTAATCTAGAAGGTGGGCTGGAACAGTACAGGTGTTGGTCTAGAGCTTCCTCTCGGCTTCCTTATTCTGTGGTCCTGTGTGATAATGTGTAAATTGGCAACTACAGAATTGTTGTCAGGCTTTGGACAGTTTTTTCCCATTTTGTGGTGGTCTAAGCTGCTAAATATATTGTTGAGCCAACTTTCACTGACAGAAAAAGCAATCAATAATACGAAGAATTACTGTCATCTGCAAGAATCTTGTTATGGGATAAATAACAGCTTTTAAAAGCTAAGCTCATAAATTGAAACCTGGTATTGCAGATTAATGATTGATAACATTGCCACCTTATTTACATCCATGCATACTCTTTCTATTAGTGAATTCAAACAGAAAGGTAGAACAGACTGGGTGTGAAGAGAGACCTGGGCAAAGGACGGCAATTAACAGAGCCAATCAATGTAAGCTTCATTGCAGAAAACAGATACCTATGTTAAAAAAACAACCAACAACCCTTCCCCCATCAGGTTTTATGAAATTACCTTAGGGTTTTTTTGGATGAGGCTACAAACTTCTGTCACAATATCAATATAATAAGTAAAGATTTTTATAAGATTTTTGACTTGAGTCATCTTGATTAATAAAATAGAATACCAAAAGCAAAGCCAACAAGACAAACATCAAATGGACTACAGCTGTCCCAATGATAATTTTTAACACATCATCATGAGCAGCATTTGGGGAAGGGGAAGGAAGATTAAAGGATAGTAAGGCTTTTCTGTCTTACCTCTTCTCTCCTGCTGTGAGCACTGGCAGCAGCAATATGCCTGCTCCCGGTCATATCAGGCTGTTGCAAATGGTCAGGACATTTCAATACCCTTCCTCCATTCACTTTTCCGCAGGGGAATCAAAAGACCTATCGAAGTGGTATGAACAAGAAGTAAAAGAACAATTTATGGGCTGAAATATAACAGCAGAAACTTTAATGAAGTTTACTCTAATGAGCATTTAAGAGATTAGATGCTTGATGACCATCTATTTAAAAATATATGGAAGGCACAGAAGTTTTAGAATAAGGATCTTCAGCCTTCTGCTCAAACATAAACTAGGAAATTGTAGCTAGACCAGAAAGGAAAAATACATTTCTAATGGCTACAGTGATTAACAAACTGGTAGCCAAAGGCTGTGGCGACAAGTGGTTCCAATGATCCTCCATTACTAGAAATTACTGAATCAAGAATGGATATTTTAGAAAAGGTGAACTCTGATGCAAGCACAGCTATTGAAACTGAAGCAGGAATTAAACCATTCTAGTCTTTTGTTTACTGGCACTGAGACTAGATGAGTACATTTGATCCTACAGCCTTAATGATACCCAATATTCCAGGTAGAAGAAGCTACAGAGCTTTCTGCAAAGGCATTTGAGGATCATGGGACATGGATTCTCACCACGGGATGAGCCATATCTGGAATTTGAAGAAAATTCAGACATTCTCTGTCATATGGTGGGTACAAGCCCAGTAACGGGACAGGACATGCAAGTACTTTTGTTGAATGACCCAGAATGCTTACAAATTCCCCTAACATAACAGACATGCCTTTGTTACTGCCCTGAGGGACTTGATTTAATCATGTGATTGATGCGTATCATACTATGGAGGGCTGTGGCTTCCTCAGGAAAATGGGGTAGAAGAGGAAATAAGTGATATGCTCTGAGTCGTCACCCACCTGTGTTTGAGAAGGCCAAGAAAGACACAAGGTGCAAGCTGCATTGATTTTGCTGGTCGTGTGTGCATTGGGAACTCCTGCCTGTATTTCTGAGGGTAAGGATTCAGGACTCCCTTCTTAATTCCATCCCTGATTTATTGCAGAAGAGAGATGACTAGAAGTGCTTTGAAGAGGCAATTTGAGGTTAGTCCTATAAATAGTTAATATCTGACATATTACTGTGTATCAGCAGTATTTATGAGCAATGTGTTTGTAAGTGATACAGAATGATACTTTGGTCTAGCTTTTTAGAAAAGTTGCTGCTGGGTAGTAGCTGATGCACTTTTTGGAAGCCAAAGAGCAATAGTACCTCTATGCTACATAAAGAGTTGGATTGAGATTTTGTAGGTGAAGTATACTTGGCCCAGAAATAAGTTGAAGCAGTCTTGTTTATCTTCACCACACACATTTTTCAATAAAGATCTTTTGTTGGGAGACTCAAAGTATTCCAAAAAAAAGTAAGCATTTTACAAAATCATTAGAAGCAAGCTCAGTTTTCAATATCCAGTTTATAATTTCCTGTGATTCATTGTCCTTATTCATCTTACTTGAATCACTTACTAGCTTTCATGACTCAGTTGTGGCCGTTTTTTTTTTCCAGTCTTCCTGTTTCCAGCTTAATTCCCAAATTTTTGGTGCACTTCCTTGTAGTAGGGTCCAGCAAGACAAAAGTAAAACGTGAAAGTAGGAGCATAAAACCCAAACTGTTTCATTGCCCACCATATAAAAGGTAAGACATAAGCAGCGGCTACTGATATAAAAGCTTTTAGAAAAAAAGTAGAGCTCTTTGTCAGTGACCAATGTGTTGCAAGACAGGAATATAAGATTAAGTAATGTAGTGGTATGTGATATTTTTGTTGTATGTTATATTTCTCTTGTATGTTACTCAGGAGAGATATTAATAATAGATGTAGCAGGAAAACACATTTCATGGCATAAGATTACACCCAGTGAGGGGTCTTGAGAGTACCCCTTGAGAGTAAATAATTCTAGTGGCTGTTTACACATGAGCTCTTAAACCATATGCTTTTATGGTATCCATTTTGTTATTAATATAAATATACTGTTCTTAAATAATATGTAACTAATGTAAAGAAACATGCTATTCTTAGAGAAAAGAGTAGACCTGGAGTTATGGATTTATATAGAAGGAAAACAGTTAGGGAGTACACCTTTTGATTCAGCTGTGTTTGAGAAGGGTTTGAAAAACCTGTTCCTGGAAACAATGAGATACAAACTTGTTTGCGTAGTCGATCTCTGGCCAGAAAGGATTCCTGTCAAGTGAAATATTAACCCAAAGGCATGCAGTTTTCTTAGGGCAATGAGCTCTTGGCTTCAAACAAACCTTTAATGCAGAGCTAAAGTGACCATTTAAAAAACATATATGCATCCAGAGGATTGGATGGCTGTGAGAGCAGAACAGGATTATCCTATCTTTGAGCTATAGTTTACCTGCTTGTAACCAGCCCAGTTCTGTAGTGCTGAAAAGAAATTTCTAGCTGCATGGTGGCCAAAAGTCTATTACTTTGGTTGTGTCATTGCAGCAGGCAGGTGTTTGTATTATGCAAACTATCATAGCAGCTGGGAGCTCTATGAGTAATCCTAATGTTTCAGGATAGAGAGAGCTCAAGGAATATTTCCTTCAGCTTCTCTTCTCCTGGGGAGCAGAGCGTCTGCCGGGAGCGAGGATCTTCCTAAGCAGGGTCAAATTTACCCTGGGTCCATGACATGAGAGGAATGAAAAATGCAGCATGAAAAGCTCTGAGCCTGCTGAGGGTGGTAGGTGTAGCTAGATCTGCTAGCGAGTGCCAAGTCCGAGCTGCACCCGTTGAACCCACCAGGTAGTTGCTGCTCCAGGAAATGCTTTTTAGGCCCCAGGAGGCATTTGTGCTAAAATGCCAAAATACCAACAGAACAACTCCTCATTCCTCCTGCCAACTGAGAAAGGGCTAAGCCTCTAAAGCACGATCCAGACCATAATGTTCATGCTAAACTGGGTGTTTCCCTCATAATTTTTTTTATTCACAGAGATCCATGTGCAAAGTATGACTTTCTGTCCTTTGGCTGTGATGGACTCTGATGTGCTTTGCAGGTGTTCCTGCGTACAAATGGGGGAGGCTCAAACGTGCTGGCAGTCACAACTGTGGAATTGTTAAAAAAAATACTTTTTTGGTTTGTTCATTTCTCTGCAGAGTGCATTTCTTCCTCTAAGTTCCCTTCACTGCCAGTGGCTTGGTGGCACTTTGGAGATATTAACAGTAGGATGGGTTTGCTTTTTGCGGTGAGTTTCAATCAACCCGTAGGTCCTTGTAGATTCTTTAGGATTAGCACATTCTTGACTAGGAAATTATGGAGAAGGGAGATGGGAGGAGGTAAGCATTACATCCCAGATCCTACCCAGTTGTGACACTGAAATGGGAATTTACTCATGGAAAGTGTATCACCTTAGAAGAAAAACAATAGGCTTTATTAATAGCCATGTTAAACTTATCATTACTAGGAAGCTTTCTCACAGGGTCATTCCAACATTCATTTTGCTTTGGATGACTTTGCGGTCATAGCACAGAGAATAAGAAAATATTTCCTCTGGAGTTTCTTCTTGGATTAAATGTGTGACTATAGCCTCAGAGAAGGACTGTTATGGATAGCGTCCAGGAAGTGTCTCAGCTCTCATTAAACACAGATTGTTAAATGTATTGCATAAAGAATCACTGTGGCTGTCACGTATATTTAAGCTATGCTTCTGCTGTTACCACTATGCGAAAAGCAGCATGTTAAGTTTTAGGATCATTACAATTTTGCCCACAAAAAGATGGAAAAAATGAATCAAAGGCGCCACTTTGCTTTCCCTGCCTCCTCCTCTTATCTCGTAGCTGCTAACGTTGACCCATGGAGGGATTTCACCCCTCAGCAAATAACTTGGCCAGTGTCTTATAGGCAGAGCTGGCTTAAAACTCTGGCTATGTGTATTTGTGGGCCCATAGTTTGTGTTGCTTACAACAATAAGGAAAAAAAGACTTCCAGGGGATTAATTCTTTGAAACACTGAGAGTTTCTGGCAAGGTCTTATGAGTAGAAAATGGGGACGTGATCATCTTGCAGAACCAAACTGAGTGAATGTTCCTTTAAATAAGAAAAAAGAGAGAAAATACTGCCTTAGAGGGGATTTGTAAATGCCTTCCCAAAAGGAGGGACTACTGAACTCTTCTGACAGCATGTAGAGTTTTCATAAGATCATCTTTCTTTTGGAGGTATATGAAAAATACAGGGTCTGAAACTGTACCCTCTGCAGTCAATTGCTACTAAGTCCAGAAATCTTAAACAGGTAACATCTTTCCCCTCATCCCCATCCTAGGAATCCTTGTTGTGCTGGCAACTACCGTATGTTTGTATAATGTATATTGCAGCTGGGATGCAGCCTAGTTCAAGCCTTCTTCCAATGTGCTTCTGGTAATACTAGAGCAGAGCATTTCGTAATCTGTGATTCAAGTACACCTGGTGGCTAAATTTTTTGCAGCATGACTAGTAAGAAAATAATACAGCCTGAGGCAGGGACTATATGTTTGAGTGCCCCATCTCTTTCCTTTTTTTTTTTTTTTAAAAATAATATATATAAAAATACTCACTGACTCTATGTTCCGTTTAGCTAATTCTGCTTTATGTAAAAAAAAAAAAAAAAAAAGAAAACAAAATAAAAAACTCACCCCAAAACAAACAAACAAAATGCCCCAAGCCCACAATAAAGGTGATAAGGTGATAGATAAATTAACTAATTGGATTTCAACTCACTTAGATCTATGTGATAACCCAGACCTTGTAACTGGGAGCACTAAATATATGTAAAATACAAATAAGAAAATCTAAATTTCAAAGAAAATCTGTTACCCCCAAATTGATGGAAATGGCATCCTGTTGTTTTGTCTTTATTACGATAGAAGATAAACAGATCGTTTTATTTGTGATCCAAATAGAAACACATTCTGGCATCTGTTCTATGCCAATAGTTGCTCTTGCTATGAACATGCTTACATTTTATGGCATTGGGCTATTTGCCACTTTATGTAAGCTACACCAGCTGCTCTTGCTCTTGCACAACAGATTACTGTATGCAGCACTCTGGTTTTCCCTAAAGCAGATAACGCTTTGTAAAATCCGGATAACTATGTCTCTAGGAAGCGATTGTAAGTTATATTAAAACTGTGATAACTGAGAATAGAAACAGCCTTGAAGAACTGTACTAAAAAGCTGCTACTCTATGGGAAGATTCTGGTGGTGGGTCGCTGGTTTTTTTTAGTGTGCCTAGTGTATGTTCTTACATTCTTTTGCCAGCTACATTTTTTCTAGGACTTACTGCTTTTCTTAAAATTTTACCTATAGCGCACCATGATGAGAAATATTACTAATAAACACTGAGCAAATTTCTATTTTTATGGCAATGAAATACACTGAAATCAGTTCAAATCTACTTGAAAATCAAGCCTCTGAATCCTCTTTGTTGCATTTTTGTGACAGGTTTCATGGTCTGTTTTCTTGGCAACCTTCTGCATGGGAAAGCAGCATTATGCAAATAAAAATTCAAATGGCAGCCACAGTGGGAAAATACAACACAATTTTTCTTGACACCTTGGGTGATATAGGTCAGGCCATGCTATCACAGAACTAAAACAAGGTATTTTCTGAGGTGTAAACTCTGCCTCAGCTACATTTTAAAACCAGTTTTCCTATGAACTGGGTGCAGCATGCCTGCAAAATCATACTAATTCCAAATTTAGGAATGCCATGCTTAAGTGGTAGTTGAACTTTGCTAGATTTGACTAGGTGTTGGTGATTAAAGAGCCCATGAGTATAAGGCTGTGTGGGCACTGCTGCTCCAGGAAGAAGTCAAAGTATAATTGGTCTGAGGGTGTGGAGAGAAGCAGCGGGGGACGCTGGTAGGGATAGTAAAAGCTCAACAGGGTTACGGAAACCTGCCAAATCTCCATCCTCACTGCAGGGAACTCCTGCGGCTGCCAGGGAGTAGGGAAAACAGATGGCTGTTCCTTTTGAAGCCACTAACATTCATTTCTGTGCCTGTTGTGTATTTTTGCTGCTTCCCCTCAAGTTTCCAACTCCTGCAGTAGCTCCTGGAGCAACCAGGCATTGGCAGACGCCTTGGAAGGCAGCCATGCGGGCGGGTGAGTTTCAGCTGGAGATGATGGTTGCTTTGTTTTGTTTTTCCTTTTTCCCAACTGCCTCCACAATTTGGCAAAGGGATGTCAGGATTAGAAATAGTGGGATTGGGGAATATGCCAGAATCTATTAGAGGGAAAGAGGCAGAGCTACAGTAAATGGGGGGATGGAGCGGTGCCAGCAGGAGCGTGGGTGTGAGGGTTTGAATGCAATTAGCACAGCCGGCCAAACATACCCTAACATGGACACTTCACAATTAAGTGCTGAACAGTCCTCTATATTCCTGCTTATTTTCAGTGGGCCATAGGTGATACCTGTAGGTGGGGCCTTGTTTTTTCCTTAAAACCAGCCATGATGTGGGTCCTAGTAAGTCTGTAGCATGTACCAGCCAGAAGTGGTTTCACAGAATGCTCTAAATTAAATCTCCATATCTAACACAGAAGAGCATGAGACGGAAAAGAAATTAATGTTTATGTTTCCACTGTATATCAGCTATTCTGAAGGATTGTAAGACATTTTTTCCTCAGCTTTCTGGAACTTCTAATGTATTTGTACGCTGTTGTGAAGAGTAACAAAGCATCAGTTTGAAGGAACACAGAAATGTGTACAATGTTTAATTTTAATTTTAGAATATCACAAAGAGAGAGCTCAAAGAAAGATGCAGGCTTGGGCCGAGTTAGCAATTCAATGAAATATATGCACAGGTTGACATGCAGAATAATGATGGCATACGACTGATTTGTCACCTATCTGAAAGGATAAAATCTGCCCTTGTGCAGGTTTCTGACTGTTGACCTCAACCAATGAGTGATTCATGCTTTTAACAGATGTTTCTGATTTAGGCCAATGAAAGCTTATGGGAGCTTTTTCTAGTCTCTGAGGAGAGAACGCCAGCCCAATCAAACAAGCAAATTTGGAGCTTGGCATCTGAATCGACTAGCAAAGCTGGATAATTTCCTCTTGCACAAGCTGTGTGCCATCATTATTCTATGACACCCTAAAAATTTGATAATTAGTACTGACTTGTTATTTTTGCCATCTCCTGCATTTAATCATTTAGTCACTCTTGCCATCCACCAAGAAAGACACTAAAGCCACTTATTCAAAAGGCCTGTCTGGCTCGTCCAAAATAGCACACAATTCCCAAACCAGCAAAATATGATGGATACAGCTGCCCCAGCTACGTGAGTAATTGTAGCAAATATTTCTAGATGCACAGCCACAAAACAAACTCAAGATGGCTCTGTGTTAGCTGATATTTGCCTTTGTAAAATTATTGCTCTTGTCATTAACACCATAAAAGCAAAGTGATGGGAGACTCTGGTACACGGCAAACACAGCTGAAAGGGCCTCCGTCAGTAACAAAATGTAACAATAAAACCAAATTCATTGGGTTTGTCATCAGAAACTACACCTTGATTTTTACCAGCTACATAGTGCAAATTTTTATGAAAATTTCATCTGCATGATGCTCAAGTCCAGTATTTCCTGGATTGTTATTTTGGCAAGGCGTAATGTCTGGTTTGTTTCACACCTACCTTGGAAAATAGTCTGAAAACCAGTTACATTTTTGGAAGCGGCAAAGTTTCATAATATCAAAAAATATATGCAGTGAATCAGCCTTCTCATTAGAATCTCCAGAAGTGATTTGACAGCAAATTTTTGGCACAGGAATAGCGGGAGTCCCAAGGGACTGTGGTGCCCATCGCCCCATCATGCTGTATGACAGAGTTGCCAGTTCATGGGATGGGAGACCAGTTTGCTTCATTTCCTTCCTCCACACTGCATCTGCATCTGCCCCTGAATCTGCCACTTAAAGTGTTCAGAAACCACTTCTAAAAAAACATTTGGTGTCAAAATTTGAAAATATTTCATTAATTTAACTGATGTCAAGCACCATGTCCAGAACAGCACTTTGTGTGTGTGAATATTTGGAAGCCAAAGTGTATAAGTGTATAAGTGTAAGGTCTTTAAGATAGATCAACAAATGAAGGGAGGGAGATAATTAGGGGATTTTGGAGAACATTTATTGCTATGGTCAAGGATCTCTAACCAGAGCACCTAAATCTTTGACAAAGATGTGTGTCTAATTTATATTCTTTTACATCTAGCTGTGATGGCATGGTATATCATCATTCTTTTGTCTGCTCTCTGGTTTATGAGCCTTGTGTGGGAAAGCTAAATTTAGCATAAAACAGCCATAGTGCATTCAATAAAAAAAAAAAAAAAAAATCACATTAGTAAGTCCTATTGAAATGGGATTTATGACTCAATGCTAAGACACTTTAGAGCTATAGATCAATGTTTTCTATTAGTTCTGTAGAACACGCTCCATCAAACTACCAGTAAGTATATACCAATAGACAATTAAAATACCTGTAGACAGTGATAAAGTCTACTTAGAACTGAAATTATGATTCTGTAAAATAGATAATATTTTTCAGGAAAGGCTATAAGTATAGATCCTTAATTTATGGTTTTCACTTAGGGATGGTCTGTGATTAAAGCACTATATTATTTCTTTGCTTGAAGCCCTTAGTAACCTTGTCTCCCTGGCAGTTGCTGAGGACCTGCCAGTTGCTGAAGGATCTGGTGCAGAATGCAGAAGACGAATGAGTATTTGAAAATGAGTGGCAAGGGTTTTCTTGGTTCATTAATATTAACATCATTGCCTTGTGGAATTAGAAATAAGAGAGGCGTTGCTTTGTTACTCTCGATTCTCAACGGTCTTGGAATTTTATCTTTTATGTGCTGTAGATACAGGCTTTATTCCCCTGCAGAGAGAATCGACATTTTCTCCAGGCCCTTAACTTAACAGTGTGGCTTAGTGATATATGGGATAAGAGATACCGGACCTCCTGAAGTGTTCCTTGGCGTGATGTTGCTGTTTATCTTATCTCTCTGAGCCTGTGTTTTCGGAGATGTACTCATGAGTTCAGTTCCCATTTTGTGCAAGCCTGTTGATCTGTGCAAATGTGCTCTCTCGTGTTTTGGTAGGGTGAGATGGGCAACCTTGTTCATCGCTCTAATGTGGTTGTAGTATTTGGTGCTATTTCCGTGCAAGGACATCATAATTTGTCTGTGGACCGCTCCTTTAACTGTCTTGTGTGTCTAGGTGCAATTTGTATATGAATTAATGCTTCATAGAGGGTGAAAAATTCTGGCAAGAAGTGCTGTGTGATGCCCTGTCCAGGTAAAGCCTTATTAGTTGGGTGGACAGCTGGGCATAAGAAATTTGGGAACCCTAAAATGAGGTGAAAAGATGTAGTTATTTCTTTCCTGTAGTTTTCCACTAGTGCCTACAGAGTGTAAAAAGCCCAAGTCATATATCTTTTATCCAGCAGTTGAGGAAGATGCAAAACTTCATGGTGGTGGGTTTGGGGGCGTGAGGGGAATTAATGTTACCAATCTGAAAATGTGGAGTAAATTACTTGACTCAAGCCTAAGTGGGGGGCTGGGGGAGCTGTGTGCTTTCTCAGTGGCGTGACTCTGGGATGGGAACATTTTCTCACAGCTGTAAGATTTAATAATATCCTGGCTGCAGGCTTTGAACTGAAAGCACACACTACTATCAGAGCTAGATTCCTCAGGCCCTAATGTGAGATTATGGTGATAACTGCATGGTTTAATAAAATGTCATAGCTGGGATTTGAGCAGGAGCTGTTCGGAGCATGCCAGAAGAAGCGCTGGCCACGACAGTGAGACGTGCAGCTCTCGGCACTGCTTGGAGCAGAAGGCAAGAGGCCAGCAAACAGGCAAAGCTTCTAACAGCTGCTGAGGTTTTAAAATTTGGAGATGTTTAAAACCAGATTTTTATAAAAGCTGACATGGTAAAGTCTTGTGGGTTTGTTTCACAGGCTGCATTGCATGTTGTAGTGAGGCACTTTGTGTAGACACTGAAATCTATTTCAGTTCCTGGAGTGGTGGGAAAGAAAAAAAATGCTTAATCAAGGCACTCTTCAAATTCACAATGTGTTTGAAGGAGGAAAACTTGTTTGAAAAAACTTCTAGAGGAAGTGAGTGAAATCCTGCAATGATCACTTCAGGGCAAGAGAAACCCGAAAGCATCCAGTAAATCTTCCAAAGTTTCTTTCTCTTCATTTCCCATTCAGAGCTAGAAATGGAGGAGGGAAACACATCTCATGTGGTTTTCCCCTGTCGCTCATGTTGTCGTGTATAAACACTCAGGAAGTTCCAAAAGCTTTTGTTTGTTTTGGTCACAAAGAAAACCTTCAAACTGTCACACCTTCAGGGAGAAATGTGTCCATACAATGCAATGGGACTGCTTGCATCACCTGAACCTCCTTCCTGCATTACAGCCTGCTTCTCGTTTTGACTCAGCTACCCAGGCAGTCCCTACTTATGGGGTCAAACTGGAAAGTTTTCAAGATAAGGTGCTAAAATCCAAGAACACATCAAAAGTTGCCTGGTGACCAAACACCCTTAAACTCATTCCAATCCTTGCTTGGAAAATTTGGTTCTTAACTGTTGGAAATTTCTTGTGGCTATAACAAGAAGCTGATAGTGTTCTGCAGACATACCCCTCTTGAGTTTTAGTGTATGTTCGTTATTAAAAACAAGCTACTGAGATTCAGAGTCACAACAGCAAACCTCCCTTCCATGGCACCTTGAAAGGCTTGTTTGTGTACTATAATCAAACCATTAGGAATTGGTTCTTTCTGAGGAAAATATAGAAAAAGGGCTAAAGCCATTGTGTGTATACAGGACTCCATAAGAATTTCATCTGGATTGCTACTGGTTGCTATTCTCTTGGGCTGAATTTCAGCAAGTGACAGAAAGATGAAGGATTCTTTTACCCTTTGATCAACACCCCTTTAGTCTTTCTATGTAACAACATATGTTTAAAGAATGGCTAGAAAACAGCCATTATTAGAATACAAGACACTAAAAATTTTTTTTAATAGTATTCATTAAAGAACCTGTTTCTGGTCACTTCTGTACTTCTGCATCTTATTTTTAAAGATGATCTGGGACAGTGATGGTGCAAGTTGTTTTCTGTGACTCTCTTATAAATATCAAGAACATTAACATACAATCAATAATGCCATGTAATTCTGTTCATTTTGGTCAAGAATGTAAGAATGTGTTTTTCGTGTGCATAATCTCTTTTTTTTTTTTTTTTTTTTTTTTTTTTTTTTTTTTTTTTTTTTTTTTTTTTTTTTGGTGTGTGACACAACTGGGCCCACAGTCTCAGCTGCTGAGTCCTTCTTGTGCTTCATGTTAGGGTGCATACACATGGATAGCCAGAAACACGATGAAGAAATGAAATTAGCTTATCCAGCAATAAATTTGCATTTCTGTTTCTGGCTGGCTTTACAGTTTGGATCTGCAAACTTTTGGAGATCAAAGGCTGAGATTTATGTATCTCTTAATCTAATTTTACATCCCATTCTTGAAATAGCAGAAGTATTCAAATTTTTTGCAGCTATCAGGACATTTTTCTTCATTGAGCTTATCCCAGGGCATTCAGGAAACCTTACAAAGTGATGATGACATCTGCTTTTGGGGGTGTTCTTTGTTCTTACAGAATAAATATCACACTTAAACTCCATACTGTTTAAGATGCACTGGAAACTCTGTTTGAAGAAGACTCCTGTTATAATGCCTTTTTGGCATTGACAACTGCTTTTTATTTAAAATGTTTTCATATTGTTTCCTTTTTTGCAGCCTTACTGGATGATAGTGCCTTGTGGAGTTTTGTATTGATTTGCACAAACACTCTAAAGCAATGCTTACAGAGACCATGCTTCGTACTAGCTGAAATTATGTTGGTGAGGGTTTGGTAACACAAAATTATGTGATACACATCATTCAGGCTTTGCTGTCTGATGAGCTGGTAGAAGGTGAAGTAAGATGGGGAGGAGTGTGTAGGTAAGGATGGCTATTCTGTAGTAGCGAGCCAACTATCAATTTAGAGAGAATACATTTAATTCTGTCTGAGGGGGATCCCTGAATTTGCACCTGGCGTTCCTGTAAAGTAAGGATAACTTGAGTCCAAAATGCTCAAAGTTTTAATGGAGTTTCAAGTTTTTCCATTCGTATTTTGTGAACCATAGTTTTCCAGAAACCACTATGACAGGCATGGAAATGACAGAAAAGCTGCTAGAAGTGAAGCTTCATGAGTTGTCTGTTTTGTTTTAGTGAGGTGCAGAGTTTCAAGAAAATGAAGCATCTGATATATGGGGCACATCCCTGGATGGCCTTAGGGCCAGTTGCTACTCTGCACACATGAATGCACACAAGTCATCTCAGTGCCTAGGGGAGGAGGTAGCTCCATGGGTTAGGCTAGCATGACAGCTTGTTGGAAATTAGAGCAGACAGAGGAGCCCTGCAGAAGTTTATAAGCAGAACAGGTGGCAGAAAGTAAGGGGTAATCACACATTTTAAATTAAAAAGAAAAAAATAATCTCTGGGGGCTGTGTGGTCCCAAAATCTTCTGCTAGGTGCAGGAAGACTCCTGTGAGATACAATGCATCAGGCACCTAGCAGCCATGCTTTGGCAGGCTGCTCTGGATCCAGAAAGCCTACTCACTCAGTCTTCTGTAGAGGATTTATATGCTTCACTGAATGTCCACCTGCTGCACGCATATGTCAGCAGCCAGATCCTGAAGAGTCATTGCGGGTGCAGTGGGGTTCTGGTGTTGGTTTTTTGTCTTTGGGATAGACTTTTGGGATATATGCTGTGATTTCTTGGCTGCATATGGAGTGTAATGAGAAACAGATAAGAAATGAGCTGTGTAGTCTTGCTGCTTCTGATAATATGGGGTTCAAGGATGCAGATCCTCAACTGCAAGATGCACTACTCTCGGATTTGTTTTTCAATACTGACCGTTAAACTTTTGTTGCTAGAAGACCAAGTTGGCCTGGTGAAACAGATTAGTGCCTATGCTGTGAAAGTAGCTGTGATCCTGAGCAGCATAGGGAAGTGTAGAAAGCAACAGCATTTCTATTTCTTATGAGCTGATTATTTGTATAAGGTAAAAGGATGGAAATATGTGAATGGAAAAAACTAATTTTCTTGTATTTTAAGAGTCTCTCCAGGTCTCATCTACAGGATCTCAGTGTGGTAAGATTCCATAATTTCAGAGAAGATTGCAGTTGCAACTTGAACGCAATTTATTTAGCTGCTAAGTAAGAAGGCAAACAAAGGAATTTGTTGAAAACCTTGATTTCATTTGTAATACTTTCTCTTCTTGCTTTGTTTCCAGTTTGCCACTGCTTCAGCTCTGGGAAGTGGTGGTCTTTCTACCTGCCTCATCTGAACAGTTTTAAGAATCTTCTCTGTACATTTCCATTTTCCTTCATCTTTCCCCCCTTTTTTTCTTTTATCCTTCCTGCTTGCTGTTCATAGTGACTGACCATTCAACTTTTGAAATATTGCTGGCATTCTTATTCTCCTTTTCACTTTCTGCTTCTGAGCACCCAGATACTGAAAGTCAAAAAGCCAAGGCTGGTGTGGCAGGTGGGCAAATGCTTCTTGTGCAAATAAATCCATTTGCATGTGAATGTGATCATTTGCACACAAATACTTTCATTCATAGGAATAAAAAGACTCTCTCCATGTGCACCATTTGTGCAAACAAAAACTGGATTCATGAAACTACGCAGAAAGTCGGGGAGAGGTCAGGTCTCCTGCCATTTTCACTCTTGGTAGCATGTTCACAATCTGATAATATACCTCTGAAAAGAAAACTAAAATTCTATCTTCAATTACTGTTGATTTTTAAACTTTCTACTGCACAAGGTAGAGGTTGTCTTTCCATGGTGTGCATACAGTGCCAGATGGTGTGCATCTCAAGTGGTTTCCTTTCAAACTGGGACTGCGGGGAAGTACCATAGCATAAATGAAACAATAATTACAGACATGAAGACGGTCAAATACAATTTCTCCTGAGAATGGCTGCTATAGAGCAGAAACTCTGAAAGCCTTCTACCAGTAAATATGTATTTTTTAGATCAATAGTAGATAAATTTGTACTTAAAGCTGTGGCTTTGTAATACTCTTTCCTCGAGATCATCACTAGCATGTGCAATCCTGCTTCCTTACCTGACTCACAATTCTGTATACAGGTCACTTTTCTGTCAGGAATTACCAGTCAAATGCAAAGCATGGTAGGAAACCCCAATAGTATTATGTATCTAAATAATTTGGTTGGTGCCATCAGCAAAGAAACAGACATCGTAAGAGACGAGGTCAGCCAATGCTCAATAACAGACTCTCTTTAAAATAGTTTGTATTTCTTTAATTGGATTTTGGTGGGGTGGGAGGAGCTGCTGGAGGAGAGCACTTGTTTCAATTTTGGAGGTTTCCTCTGTGTAGTAGGTATTGAGCTGTCAAAAAAAGTTCTGCAAAAAAAATCTAATATGACTGCTGCTAATCTTTGTCATGAAAAATCCCAGAGCCTGGAATCTTCTATTGCAGAAGGCCCCCTCTGGACACTGAAGTGCTTCCTTTTGGATTCTGGTTGTCACGGCTCTGTTATGGTCAAAATGATCTGAAGAAGATTTTGAGGTAAGAGAAGTAGTTTTGGTGTTTCTTAAAACTTTTCATCCTAAGACTTGATTTTGCTCCAGCGTTGGTTTAGGAGACTGAATAGGTTATGGAGGGGATATATAATTCTGTAGTATCAGTTTATTTCTGTCATGCAGTACTTAAGGCATCCAACTACATTCCTAGGTCAGCAGCCAAAGATGAGCACTGAAGATGCAGATACCACAAGACTTATTACTTGGCTTCCTGTATTTTGCAGTACGTCTGTCTGTAATAACACGTCCTGAAAACTTATACTGGTTCTATACTTGTGGTGGTTTTTGAGTAGTTAGTACAGTACAGTAAGAGTGACCATAGCTATGTTACAGTTGTTTCTTTTACATATGCAGATTGTAATAGGGTTCAGAAAAAGCCTGTTTCTGAAACTTAAAAGCAAAGAAGATTATCACCCAGAAGTTGACCATCAGGACAGTGATGATAGGGAGGCACTTGGCAGAGGTGATGTTGGCTAGCAATCTACTGCTACTTCTGCTGAAGAAAGAGCTAACAGCCCATCAGGTGGAGAGTGATCTGGTGAGACTGTCCTAAAATTCAGTTAACTTACGAAATTTTCGAAAGTTAAGTATTTGCAATGCTCTAAAGTAGGAGCACGCGTGGAAAAAGTAAGATACTGTCTCATGCCTTGCACCTTCTCAGAGGCACCTGGTAGCAGCATAGTGGAGCTCTAACACTTTTATAAATCCAGCACATTAACCAGATAATTTATAGTCATTACAGTCAATATGTGTTTCAAAAACCCAAGAAAAGAATAGGATGGGGTTATTCCTGGCCAGTGTTTGGAAAGATCAAAAAGAAATAACAGGAAGATGTTTCATGGCTTTTTCAGAACCACAACTCAAAGGAATCATTATAAAGTGAAGAAGTAAAGGCCAGTGTCGCCGCCTTGCACAGAAGGATCTAAAAAGTTTTTGTATTTTCTATCTCTGATTTCATTACTCCTAATAACTCGTTTCCTGATGGAAGGTAAAGAGGCACCTGAAATATAGATTTGAGTCCTTTTAGTTAAACCTTTATCCCTTTGTCATAGCGGGTTTTTTTCTTCTGTAGTTCCATTCATCTGCTCTACTGGAACTTTCAGTCGCACAGTGTTAAAATATGGCTGTTCTAAGCTAATATGCATTAACTTTTTAAAAACTGTTTTATACATAACCTATTGTATTAATATAAAACGTTAAGGCCATTTTTTCGTTTCCTGGGAATGGCCCATTACATTGTGAGCAATCTACTCTTGCTTTTTTAGAAAAGACTTTGAACTCAATACAAAAGGAAAATATAATCATGTACAACTATAAAGACCGCTTTTTTCCCTTTTGTGCAGTGTAACAGAGGTGGATGAGTAGCATGGTAATGAAGAGATGGACCGTCTTTATTAGCAGGCTCGGTGAAAGGGTTCTTTTCAGAACTTCAACTTTTCTTATCTTCTTAGTTTTCATGACGTCTATTCCGACTCTTTCCTTTTCTTGACTTTCTTTTAAATATGTCTAACAGACTGGCAAAGCCAAGCCAGTTCATCCTTCTTTCCAAAGAAGGCTAGATATAAAGTCTAGTGGTTTAGATGCTTCCATTAAAGTTTTTCTTATATTTAGAGAAGTATTGCTGTTTGCATTGCTTAGGAACTAGTTACGTGTATCTCTCATAGTCATTCTCTAATTTCTCTAAAAACAAACACAACAAACCCCTTGCTATGATGTTTTTGTACTGTAGTTAAAGGAGGCTAATGATATAGGAAGTTTCTTTGAGTAACAAAATAGGACTGGAAATACCACTTAACCCTCTGCCCTAGAAATTGGTTAATATAGTAGATTTGTAGAGGACTATTTGATGATCTCTTGCCCTCTTCTACAATGTGTTTCATAACCCTTTTTGATATTTCTCTGCTCCTCCTCCATGTTCCCTATTTTTCTGGTGTTCCTCCCACTCCTTCTGCTTCAGTATTCTTTGTTATATAGACAGTTCACTTTTAATCTTGCTCAGTTAAGGAATTCCACTACAATAAAAGGAAATGGCCATGCGACTGCAAAAAAATTCATTCTGGGCAGTAGAACAAATGAAAACTACCTTTCCTACTGCCATTCTGGTTCAAGGGAAGTATCCTATCATCACTGTTGAGTTCTGAGGAAGGAACCTCAAAAGTCGCAAACAAGAAACGGGAAACATTATTTATGGCTCGAGGCTGGAAAAGTGGAACCTTAGTTTGTTGTCTGGTATTTACTTACTATATTTTTATAAAGAATATCACAGATATATTGCATGTATAGCTATATTACAGTCCTCTGCGAAGGACCACTATTGTTGCTTTACTCAGAGTGGAGTACATTCCGCCCAGGAGTGTTCCTGTTTAGCATGTGTACCTTCTGTGCACTAACCTATTAATAGAGCTCGGTCTTGAAAGGACATGGCTTTAATACAAAGACTACAAAGCAAAATTAAAGTATAAATAAGAAACGATGAATTGTGTAGACTGAAGAGGCTGAGGGATACAAATAATGTCATAGCAAAGTTGATTCCAGTTAGATCTTATGTCATGAGCATCTCAGAATAATGAATATGATTTGTTTGGTTCAATAGCTTATGTGTTCCAAAGAAACCTACTACCCACTTTCTTTTATAAAAGATTTCCAAGGCACCACTGTATACAAGTGGCATGAAAAGGTGATTTGAGGCCTTTGTTGTAACAAGTGAAAAAAGTAAAAATTTGTGAAGTGTGAATCAGTAAGGGGTATTTTGATATGAGTCATCTGGAATGTGCTTTGAGAAGCAAGTTGGACTAGATGATGTCCAGAGGTTCTTCCAACCCCAATGAATCTGTGAACCCTAAGTTTGTTCTGCATATAAACAAAATCAATGGTCATGTAGTCTTTATATTTGATCATTTACAGGAATTTACCCAGAACAAACAACTTAATAGTGTGTAGGTATGTATATATTTCATCAATAGCATTACCATCCCAGGGAATTGTATCACCAAAACTGACATCAATTGCATGCTTATCAAATCAACCAATACAAAGTGATTCACACAGATGTGCAAGAATTTCTTATGGAAATAAGAAATATTGGATAATCCAATATGGAAATCTCCTGTCATCACTGGCAATGAGTCTGTTTTTAGCTTTTTTCATTTTTAGATATAAGTACCATGTGTAGTTAAAAAAGCATTTTTCCTGGAAATATGAAAAATTTTTTATTTGAAAATAATTTTTATTGGAAATATAAACAGCATTGAACTGTTAGGCAAATGTTGATTTTTTTTTTTTTTTTGACATTTGAATTCAGGGTACATAGCTAGAGGTACTTTGTGTTTCCTTTGGTGTCTTCAGCTATATCTGACTGCTTAGAGTTGTAAAACTGTTTTATACCCAATGATGGTTGAGAAATAACAAGATGTAACTTGTTCACAACTATCATATATGCTCACAATAGCGTAACAAGTCCTGACATGGCTATTTCAAACTGTCTGTATATGGATAAAATCATCTTTCCTTGGCTGCCAGTTCCCACTCTGTTCTTCTTTTTAAGCATAGTAAGTATATTAAGTAAGAATATTTCTGTGTTTTTGTACAAGTACTTGCCTTGTATAAGGCTATTCAGGTGATTATGAAAACTCTTGAGACCATTTTATTATACTGATATGATCCTATTAATGTCATTTAAAAGGAATATATACATTTAGATGGGTTTTTTAGTAAGTTCCAGATTATTAGTCTGTCACTGAGATGCAGGTGTGTTGATGAAGAGTTTTCTGGAAGGTAAAGCAAAATCTTTTAAACGCTCTGCACAGAATCCCTGTTGTCCTAAAAGGGTTTTCATTCCTTTGCTGCAGCCCATGCCAAGAAGTGATCAATCTTTTTGTTAGTATTTCATTTGGTAGGAGAACGGCATAAAGGCAATTTGCCTCACCTCTCCAAATATTGTAGTATCTTTTCTGAGGGTACAATCATATGAAAAATTTCTCAGCCTTACTGTATTTATTACATCTATTCTGGGTCAAGTGGTATGAATTCCTCTGTACAACAACTAATGTGGAACTTGCAGTTGAGCAAGAAGTGTTGCAACCATCAGAATATTGGTATATCGTGGAGTATATGAAAACAGCCTTGGTTTAGTCTGTTGGTCTGGTGAATTGGACCTGTACTATCTATCTCCCCTTGCAATAAAAGCCAATACACTGTGTCTTAGATCTATTCACTTACATTTATAAGCATTAACTCTGTCAGTTCAAAGCAAGGTTAGGAGGAGCTGTTGAGGCATAGGCAGCGCAGTGGGTCAACATGGTTTCTGCGGCGTGCAGCCGGCTGCCTGTCCATCTGCCTTTTGCTCCTTACAGTAAGCTTTGCTGACCCAATAAGAAAGTCCCCACATACTTTGTACTAGCCTAAACAAGACCTGCGGTGGGTATACTGAATATTCAGAAGATAAACTGCCTGAAAATAAAGCTTATGGGCACGTTCCTTTTGCACAGAGAAATGTCTGTGCTTCTGGGAATATGCAGGTCACAAGCTACAGACTGTGCAGCCTCGCCACACCTGCTGTAACACGGCCATTCCCCTTCTAGCAACAGCAGAGGTAAAACAGGATACGATCTTTTGCAAAATTACTTTAGTCATCATACAATATCTACAGTGTCTGTCTTTGCAATCTCACGCGCATCCAGCTAATTTACCAGAAGTAAACTCATCTCTGTAAGGAAACACTGGGTGTGCAGACTTTCTGTCCTTTAACTTGGATAGAGAATAAAATGTAAATCTTTCCTGTGTCCTTAAAGCGATAAAAGCATCAGGTTGGGTTGAAGCCCTAGGATGTGGCTGAGTATAGTAGTAGTTCTTGCCTACAACTGACCACACCGGTCCTTTCTAGCTAGCCTGAGAGATGGTGACAGTACAGCAACTGGCCCTTTTACAGGAACAGCAATTTGGATTTTGGCTAAACAAACCCAGTGAAGGTTCAGTGATACGTTGTGCTTTGTCTACACAGATGATTAACCATCCTCTGAGCAGGTAAGACTCAGCATTTGGCACCACATCAATGCTGCCCGGGGGCATCAGCTCCCGGAGCTCAGATTCTGGACCAAGGTGGGAAAGGGACCCTGTGACAGTACGTTCTCACCAGATGGTGAACGTTCTCCAAGTACTGCTTATGTGCTGTGCAGCTGGTCAGGCTTGCACTGCATGCAAAGACCTTTTGCTTCCTTCTGAAACACTACATTTAAGTTTTGAACACCTGTTCCTAAAAAGACAGGTAAAATAAGAAAAAGGATCAAACACAAAGCTAAATGTGTAGATTTCCAAATAAGAAGGGCTGAAAAATCTAGGACTATGTAGCTTTATGAAGATCAGCAAACAGGTATGTAGACATATTAAAAATAAGAACACAGATTTGCTACTTTCAATTACTATTTCCCCCAATCCAAGATCGGTGCAGAGACGCGTCACACATTTAAAACCTAAATTTAGAGCTAGTAAATATATTTTAGATGAAACATATAAACAAATTTAATCATTCACAAGTACAAGATATCTGTAAAACCATTAGATTAGTGGGACTGAACAAAAGAATAATTAATTCCTAAAGGATCATAAGAACAGCCGCAGATATTTTGGACAGCACAAAAATAAATGATTGGGCCAGAAAGAGAAAACATTCAGAATAAGGTACTTTGTTATTGTCTCTATAGGGTTTCCTTGTATTTTCTCTGAAATACCTAGTACTTGCCACTGTCAAAGGCTGAATGCTGGACTGGACAAAGCAAAGATTTGATGAAGAGTGACAAATGTAATATTTTTGTTCCAGAAGACTCACTAAACAGGCTTATTCCTGTGTGCTATTTTAGCATTTTCCTCTGAGACTAATGACAAAGGTTATTCCTTCGGGCAAATTTCTGTTTACTTATTGTTTAGCACTCAAGAACTTAGAAGGAAATGCATTGACTGCATGTATTTCTCTTCAGCCACACATGGGTCATCTCATAGGCTACAGATGAAAATGGTGACTTCCCAGACTTAGTTTTGGCTTTGTGTTGTTCCATGACTTTTAGTACTTCGTGAAGAACACAGTCCATTCTGGAGGGGCTGTTCAGTCCATGTGGAGGGCACGGGTCAGGGAAGAGATGAATCAAACTAAATTCAACAGCACAAGTATTTGAACTGCCTAATTCATGCATAGTAGTACCTCATGGCTTTTTGTGGTTGACAAAACCAGCAAGACTTTTCTGATAGTGGTTTGTTTCATTTTCTTTATCTCACTTACAGTGGTAAGTATCCAAATATGGAAATAAGGTTAAATTTGGCTCAGCTTCTGAAAATTTGAGTTTGAACTTATGCTTTAAAGTGCAGCTGCAGCGTTGCTGTGAAATATACTGCTACAACTGTACATCTACAATGAAGGGAAAAAAAGCATTTTAGAACCTAGTGAGAGATAAAACTGCTGGCTGAAGGGTGACAGGCTGCTGCAGCAGCATTTTTTCGTGCTAAGCTCTTGCTGTTAAGAAGGCTGGTCACAGCCTTTTAAATAAATTCAGGAATATTTCATTTGAAATATAAGCTTAGGTAATCCATGGATTCAATCACTATAATGATAGGATTTTGCAACTAATTTGGATTTTAATTTTTAGCTGAATGTAATACTATTTTATGAACATATATTTCACAAAGATTCCCTCAGACTATAGCTTCCCTCAGTACAGCTATAAATTCATTTATAGCTCCTTGCTTATACACAATAAATAAACCACTGGCTTATTTCTATGGAGAATGCGTACAAACTTTGTATAACGTTGAACAATGGCAAGAGGCTAATAAAATGGAAAAAATGAATATGATCTGTTATTATTCTTCCCTTTCTTAAACCTTACTCAAGGAGTTAATAGTCCATATAGGATAATTGCAAAACTTGCGTTAATGCGCTAGATTTATTGCTTTTTTAATACGAAGTCTACTGCAGATGCGATAATATTATACATATAATGACACTTCTTCTTTTTTTTTAGCCATGATGCTTGTGCAGCATTCTTTCCCATTCTAACTGTTGGACCGAAAATTAACTCAACTTGAAGTTTCGTTTCAGATCCCAAAAATTCTGGAGGGCCAGAAATCCTGTGCTTGTTGCTGATGATTGAGCTAAGTACTGCATCACATATGTAAACCAAAACAGATACAACTATAGCTGGAAGGTAGTAGTACCATTTTTATTTCCTGATATGTTGAGTCTTAATGCGAGTTCCTGGTTTTAATGAGGAAATTGCGAAATAGTTTGTGTTGAGTGGAATTATTTTTTTTTTTACTGCTGCTTCTTGTAAAGAACAACAGAAAGCACCTGGCTTTCAAAATAGTTCAGTGTGTTACTTGTGTGGGGTATTGTATTGCTGTCATGCTCAGACAGGAATTATCTCACCTTCTTTCTTTCTTTTCCAATTTCCTGTAGCTTGTACGTGTTATTTGCGCTGCATTACCAAAACTATGTAACACATTTAAAAATGTGATTAGAATTGATAGAAATTGGCTTTCCTTTGGAAAATTAGCTTTGTTGAGCATGAATATAATAAAGGACTTGTGGTCTAGTGGGAGATGTCCTGCCCACGGCAAGAGGGCTGGAACTAGATGATCTTTAAGGTCCCTTCCAACCCAAACCATTCTATGATTCTATGATTTCTCATGGACTGTTTGAACGAGGGTTTTCTTCCAGTCTTTGGAGATCACTGATAATCCTTCTCCCACAGGAATGATGACAGGACCAGAGGAAATGGTCTGAAGCTGCAGCAAGGGAGATTCAGATCAGATATTAGGAAGAATTACTTTACTGAAAGAGTGGTCAGGCACTGGAACAGCCTGCCCAGGGAGGTGGTGGAGTCACCATCCCTGGAGATATTTAAGAAATGTGTAGACATGGCTCTTCAGGGCATGCTCTAGTGCCCAAGATTATTGGTTTGTGGTGGGGTGTAGTGTGTGGGGTTGTGGGTGTGGGGTTTAGTTGGTGGGTGGTGTTTTTGGGTTTGTTGTGTGTGGGGTTTTTTGGTTTTTTTTGGTTTTTTTTTTTAATGTGGTTGGACTCAATGATCTCAGAGGTCCCTTCCAACCACTAAGATTCTGTGATTCTGTGATTCTGTGATAATCAGAATAGCTATTCACGACAATATTATGTGTACAGAAGAACAGTTCATGGTTTGGAATTTGAACTTATAGAGCATTTTAAGCACATATTTTATTAGTCATTTTCTCAGCCTTAGCATTAGTACATGTGTAATGAATATCTGAACAGTATGAGCATTTTGATATCACATCTGTTTGTTTGTAAGTGGTGTTTTGTGAGTGGGAAGAGAAGTTAAAGCTGGCATAGTTAGTATTTAGAGTTCCTGCTTTCTTTTATACACCCCCACACTGGAAATATTCCATAACTTTAAAAGCAAATCTGAGGTCAAGTAAAAGTCAGTTTTATTGTTGTCATGCTCTGGTTCCAACAGTTCTATATTATCATTGTTTGCTTTAAAATTGTATTTTTTCAGAGGGGGAGTACTGTTCTTGAATATTTTTCATTGTTGTTCACTTTATCTATCAAGCATATAAAGTCTGGAGGTGCGGGAAAAACCTAATGAATGGATAAAAAAAGGAAGAATAGGGAAAGAAAAGGGAAATAGCTCTGGGCCATGCTGATAGCATGAAAGTCCTAGTGGCCCTCAGTTTGGACACATCCTTTAAATAGGTGAAGTAGTAGCACAATGAGTAGGAAAAAGATCTGTATAAGGCTATGGTAATTAAGACATTAAACCATAAATGTAATAGCTGATGCAATTTTCAAGCACTGACTTATTTTACTTGCTTTTTATATTATATATAACTACATTATATAAATATAGCTAATTTCAGCAGTGACCTATTGCCTCACCAAAGCAAATCCAAAGATTCATTTGAAAGCCTTGTATATGAGTAATTAAAGGGAAAAAACCAAGAGTATCAGAGATGATTAACTGTGTAAAGACTTGAGCTGAAAGGAAACTGAAACAAACTGAATGTGAACAGAGTCAGAATCTGACACAATACACTCAGGGAATTTCACAGTTTATGAGGGAGGTTCATGTCTTGGCACGCTATCACTCCTCTCAACAAATCATGGGCTTGTAGTTCTGGTAGAAACCTCCAGAAGTCACCTAACCCATCCTTCTGTCTTGTAAGGGATCAGTTATAGTTCTGTCACTCCCGATAGACATTTACCTTATTTCTTCCTAAAAGACTTTTGTAACAGAAAACCTGCAATCTCTGCAGGCAATCTATTCCAGTCTTTTAAGTACACGCACCGTTAGACACCCCTCCCTCCCCCAATGCCTAATTTTAAACTTTGTTCCAGTTTATTAATTCTTGCCCTGTGCAAAGTAGACAGGGAAAACACTTAATATTATTCTCCTTTTTACAATGGTCTTTTATATTCTTGAAGACTGTTACCATGTTGCCTCCAGTCCTATCACACTGAAACTTTTCTGAAATACAGCGACCAAAATCAGACATGGTGCTTTAGCTGTGGCCTAAGCAACGCAGAGCAGAGCAGAGGGATTATTTCTTGTGCCCTGCAGGTTATTCTCCTGTTTATGCATTTCAAGATCATGTGCTGTTTTGTTTGCTTTTTTTTTTTGCTTGTTGAAAGCTTTCCTTTTCTGTTTTGCTACAGTGTGCTCAGATGTAGAAAGATTTTTTTCCTAATGCATGCTGGATGTTGTACATTCCCAGGACAAATGTCAGTTATTTTTAAAATATATCAAAAACAAATTCTGACTCTAATTTTAACCTTCTACATGCTGATTGTGAGCAGCACTACACAACTTGCCAAAGATTCCAGCTGCCTTTTTTTGTCATTTTCCAAGCAACGCAAACACACAAAATGTTCTGGTCTGGCAGCCAGAGCCTGAATGCTAATGTATAGAACAAAGTGTATATATTTATTTATTGTAAAGAATAATTGTGTGCAGGCATGTATTTAGATACTTGCACATAGGCTGCTGCACGGATACGCACACACACAAACACATTTTGTTGTATTCTATCCTATGGGATAAGAAAAGCAGAGTAAATACAAAAGTGCTGGAGCCTGGCTGGTCTGTCTTGCACTATGCTGCTTAGGCTCCATTTTCCATTTGTTTTGGTGGAATCTGCTCAGTGCCTTTTACTTTAAGCAGCAGGAAGTCAACAGTACATATTTTGTTCAGCCAGAAATAAATCTGAATTTTAAAGTCTTTGAACTCTAACCCCTCAGCTGGATGGTTCTAAAAAATTTTTGACTGAGTGCCCATTTGCATATGGTTCCATCCACACTGGAACTGTTTTTCAGAATGTTTTTATATCATATTCCCTTTAAAGTTTTCCTTGACCTGTGCCTCTAAAGAAAAAGCATTTCTTAGATTAAAAAATATAATAAACTGTTACTGATTTTGAAGTGATAAAGTGGTGGTTATACAGAACTGTCAAGTTCTGTAAGCATTGTCAATGCAATTTAAATGTATCATTTTCATCTGAATACAAAGTGGGTGGAGGTGGCTGAAAGGTTGGTTCAGTCATAAAAGAGAACTGCATCACAGGCAGTGGAGTCCTACCCAGCTCTTCCTAAAGTTGATGGAAAAAGTTCTCTGTATCCACACGCAGACTTCTAAAATTCTGTCCTACATACATAGACATTAGTATCTATGTGGGCCTTTTGAAATCAACTGGACTCCAGAAAGAGAGACCATATTTGTTTGGAATAGATTGGCACAGCAGGGATTTACCTATATTTTATATATCTACGAATAGGCTAGATTTCACTTGGTGCTACAAAGGGAGATGTTATTTCTCTTCCACGATTTCCTAAAAATCTTTATATGCAAACCTTCTGATAGAACAAAACTCACTTGCCATGAACTAATCACACAGTACTTTGCAATGTTAAACATTTTTAACATTTGATGCATTTTCAAGTATTTCTAGAAGCACTGAATCAGTGTGGTTTTTGCATTTAGTAGTAGTGACCTGGAGCTACATGATGGGAGTGCATTACTTTAAAAGAAATCCGGATAACTGCTTATGAAAAGGTTCTTCCAGGAAAGAATGCAAAGACAACTTTAAGAGGGCTTATAAATCTTTTTGGCTTTTCTGCTGGGAGTCTTGGCTGCTCATCGGTGTCTCTTTTATACTTCTGGTTCTGAGTAATGCATTCACTTCTAGTCATGTTATAACAACTCCCTTTGTATATTTCCATGTGATCAGTACAGATGCATTCTTATAGTTCAGTGAAGTTTGTTTGGCAGTCTGTTGAAAATATAATTGCTGAATCATCACTGCCTGTCCATTATGAGCAAATGCCTCTTACCTTTTGAGCAACATGACTCATTTTGAAGGACAGAAAAGCTATTTATTATTGTTATTGCTTCTTGGCCTAAGTGGTTACCCAGAGTTTGAGATCCTGCAGGCTCTTTCTGTTGGAAAACAGCTCCTAGGAAGAGCAGGGGATCTCTGTAGAGAGCTGCATCAAAACAAATTGTATGAAGATCTAATTTTATGTTTATAGGAAGGTCTGAACAATAAAGCAAATTCTTTTGCCTGTAGCAAGTTTCAGCACAAAATATATGGAAGTTTTTCTAGAAACCATTCTCCTTGTGCAATTTCAAGCTATACTTCACATTTTCTTAGTATTTTTTTCCTATTTCTTGTATTTTTATCCTGTGGATAGATATTTTCCAAAATCACCTCTTCCCAGTGTGTTTAAAATCTTTGCAGGCTCACAGGTACCTTTGGAGTGATTATACATGCTGGCACTGTGATTTGCATTTAATTTTTCCACAAGACATTTGTTTCAGTAACCTAACTGAACTTAACCCATGCAAATCTTGTTATTCTGTCGCAGCTTGCAACAGAAGAGGAAGGTGACTGTGAGTACCACCTGGACCACCAGCTCAAACATAACATTACAAAAATTGTCTCTTTTCCTTCTGTTTTAGATGTTCTGCCTTCTCCCTCTATCCAGACCAGCAACCTTGTTATCATGCCAGGTAGAATGTTTTGTGCTATATCCAGGTTATGGATTTGTCTGACAAGTCAAAATTGCCTCTTTTCTGTGCAGTGACCACCTCGTCTCTATAATCCCTTACAAAATGTACTTCTGAAAGCATATCAGTTCTGGACTCCAAAAGAAAGTAATTGTGGAAAGGAGGGAAGTTACGCTGCCATGAGACTGCTTCTTCAGACAACATGGATTATACAATGCTTCAACCGAGTTATAGACCTCTGCATTTCTCACTGCTCAAATTACATGAAAGGGAGAGTTCATGTCAGTCCGAAAAATAGATTCTAATCTCTGCAATGCCAGCGAGGTTGTGCAGATCTGACTGGTCAGGCTCTCTCCTTTATGTCTATTCTGGGAGAATCAACCTGTGCATTGGCCAAGGTGTTTCACTGTCACACTGCTGGCTGATGAGCGCATGCACAAAGTGTTAAAACATGCTAGTTTTGCTTGCTATCCTGAGATAAGAAACCACCTTCTGTACCCTGGGCCCTTTGAGTGAACAACCAAAAGTCTTAAGAGCCAATCTCCAGACAGCTTTCCCCCATTCCCTGCACTGCCCCTCACAGTCTTTTCCCTCCATTTTTTTTTTGCTTGCACTGTCCCTTACTTCTTCTCTTTTCCTTTTTCTTCTTTCTCCTACTTAGATCTCAGCTGAACAGTAAACAAGTGCCCTAACTCTCTCTGTGGCCTGACCCTACCTCTTCCCCAAGTCCCTCCTATGCTTCAATTACTGTCACAATCCATGGCTCTATCATAAATAATCTATAACGCATCCAAGTCATCCCTTGCTCTTTAGTCCTTACCTTGTATCACAAAACTCTCACTAGCATATGTGTGATACCCACTCGCTGTTTGTGAGCTTTCTGTCACTTATCAGGAGGCAGAAAGGTGGTCCAATGGGGGTCCAAGTTTGGATACCCTCACTTTTGTTCCCTGGTGGGCTGGGAGGCTAGGACTTGATAGTGGGAATGATGAGGCAGAGGAATACACAGTACGCATACTGCAAGATGAGACAGTTTGGCCAGACACTGGCGGTTTCCTCTCCTGTTTCAGGCCATGACTCAGACTAAGCCAGAACTGCAGAATGTGTGATGGAAATTGCAAATTGGCTGGCTACAGGCCAGTTACATCTGTAACTTGGTCAGTGAGAGTGCCCCACCTGCCTAAGGTAGATGATATATTCTTTGCAAGGACCTTCTGTGTTTTGCATGATTATGAGAATCAATCAGAACCAGAAAAAAACCTAACCATATGCTTTTCTAAACAGCCCCTAAACTACAACTTCCTGGCACTGTTGGGGTCCTGCTGGACAGTGGTAGTTACTACTTTTCAGACAGAAAAAATGCTAATATTTTTGAGCAAATGGATGTTGAAACCCATATAAAATGTTGTTATCACTTTATTGTTTTCCTTATATTCCCAATCTAGCACTCTGTAATTCTAGCAGAGGTAAATCCCATTGTCAGTGGAATTTTCACCTGAGGAAGGGTTTCATAATTGTGGTTTTTGCAAGGCACATTTGTAGCAAACAAATGCCGACCATTCCTCTTCTCTACTGCAGCGTAATTGTGTTACAGTGAAAGGCTTTTAACTACGAATCTGACTGAATTGCTCAAACCCCCTAGGAGACATTCCTGAAACATGAATTTCAGTCTGGCATGCTGAACGCACTGTTCCTGCAGCTGCTGCTATTGCTGACCAGATCCTCTGTAGGAGGAGAACACTTTAAGGCAGTAGTGGCAAGGCAATCCTCAGAGAGTGTGGGAGAGAATGGTGCTGCTTCAAAGCCTGAATTGCATTGATTGAAAGCTTCAGCATAGATTTTAAGAGTGGTGTAAGAAGTAGCGATTTTATACACAAACTACCCATCTATGTAATGAGTTACTGACTGTCATTCTGCTGACCGCAGCCTTCTAACTGCTTCACTGTTCTGTTAATCAGAGTAAGAGAATAAAAAAGGATGCAGTTTTTAAATTTTCAGGTTAATTTCAAACCCAAAATCAATTCAATTCCATCACGTGCTATACTACTTACAGCAATGACCAACTATGCATCAAAGATTGCCTTTTCTCAGCAGTGTCTGGTTCATATATTTATTTAATGAACATAAGCATGAAAAGGTCCTTATTACAGAGTACCTGTCATAATTTTGATTTATTCTTATGAAAGCATGGTGTTGGCACTAAGCTCTTGGAACCTTTTCCTTTTCATCTTGATGCCCTGCCCAAATGAAAAGAAGAGGCCCTGTTGCAGTTCTAATTTTCTTGTGGAAAATAATAACAGAAACACACATCAAGTAATGTGATTCTCTTACTCTAAATAGCTGAATACATCCAGAATGTATATATATTCTATGGATATTGCTTCTTATCAGTTCTTTATCTGATGTCAATTACTACATTTCCTTTGTGCTTTCCCAAAATGAGTTTACTCTTCAGAAAAAGTTCAAGCTAGCATTTTAAATGCTATCAGTGCACTTTAGGAAGCCCTGTGCTGCTCCGAACCCTCCTCTCCCTGCCCAGGCTGACCACTTTCCAAGCAAGGGAGAATCTTTCCAAGACCTAGTCCGAGAACACAGCTCTTTGAGTAGTGACACACAGCAAACTGAGAACAGTGTTTTAATTCCTCATTATGTCATCTGTGTACCAGCATGGTTGTGTGATTAATCTTTTCTTCTGTTCAAGAAGAGGTAGGTGCAAACCTAAACAAAGCAATGGGAGACAGGATGCTTATAATAAAGTGACTCATCTCTTTTTGGTCACTGGACTGAGATGACAAACAGAAGGCTTCCAAAGCCACGTGACACACACGGTGTTTCTCCCCAAAGCTCTGACTTTCAGGCACAGAAAACCCCTTAGCATGTGGGCCAAAAAGTTGCATTAAGTGGCCCAAACAAGTCTCAAACCCAGATGATGGGGACTCAGATCGTGTGAAATGTTGCTCTCTATACCTGCCAGATACACACCAGCTGTAAATGTGTTTTCAGATCCCACATGGTAAGAGTTCCAGAGTTAAAAAAAAAATAAAAAAACAAATCTCCTTAAGGCTTAACACCTAGAAGACATTTAGCTTTGAAAGTTAGATTTTGAAAAGAAGTAGGAACTTTTGAAACTCTTTGTTGATTGGCCTAGTAGACAAGAAAAGCTGAAAAAATGTATTGCTACATCTCCCTTGCTCTCTTTCAAAATGGGCTCGGGATATCAAGTATCCAGGTTCTGGGCTGTATCAGGAAATCTGCCAGATCTCACATGTTTCTTATGCTTTCAAGGAGCAATACCTACTTTTCTCAAGCCTGTTGAATGACACAGATAGAGGCTGCAGGGACACAAAGAACATTCTGGCTGATGAGATTATTTCTAACCTAAATGTGGCTCTTGGTTGAGGTAGGAGAAAGAGAACTTTATTGGCCTGAAAGCACGTCTCTGAAAAACTGCTGGACTGCAACCAAGGGGGAGGATGACAGCCTGAGAACACTAGGCTTATGATTCTTTTTTTTCTAATTTGCACCGTTTACAATTCTGAAAGCTCCTTGTTGTATTGGCAGGTCTCTTTCACAGCTCAGCCAAGAAGCAGCCTATTTAGTTTGCTTTTGTTGAAGCTATTTTTTGCCTATAATAACATTTAGGGTTAGCTTGTAAAGGTATATCTGAACTCTTTAGAAACCATCATGTTAGGTACCTGTCTTACAGGGGTACAATGGCAAGGGTAAAAAGACCATAGAAAGGAGTTATCCTCTCCCAAATATAAAACCCTTTAACTGGGAAACCTTATAGTGCTATGATGTGTATAGCTCATACAAATGTGATTAATATATAACAAGGGAAGGGCCTGTGTGAGGTTAATTACTATGCCTGAGGAACATGAATTATCCAAAAGAGAACAGAATAGCTGGATACCACTGGGGCTCTCAGTGAGCTAATCAAAATACATGTAGGTCAGCACTAATGTTGTGACATTTTTCCCAGGACCCAAGATAGCTCAGGTGTCTCATTTTGTTGTCCAGTCTCTTAAAGAGCTATTTAGAATAGTTACTGCCACTGGTTAAAAAGCTATGGGTATTTTTAAATAAAAAAATTATTCCCTTTCAGTGAAATTCAAAATGGTACATTTTTAAAGACTGTGTCAAAATATGAAAACATAAACCAAGTTCTTCAGATGGCCAAAAGAGGTATTTTTAATTCATGTTTTAAAATATTAGTTGTTTTTTGAAATCTGACACTGTGATAAAAATTGGTATAAAAATTCAAACTACATAACTTGTCCAAGAAGTAATTATAACAGCAAATAAAGGACTTACTCGAACATTTTTTGAATGTTCATTCTGTACGCTGACAGTTTGTGGAAAGAGATACAGTATTCTCAGTATTCTTCATACATGTTAAAGTGATGAAGGCAGAGAAATTGTCTTTGCTTTCAAAGAGCTCAGCATATTTTAATAAGATGGTGAAATATAGTCATACGTGCAGGCATATTTCTTAGTTGAAAATCTTATTTTTTTCCATTTGAAAAAGATGAAAAATGTCTACTAGAGCCCCTCAACAATTAAGCAGTAGCTGTATATTGCACATTTTTATATGTGAATATAAGTATTTTCCACACTAGAGCTAATTTGATGTGACATCAGTGAAAAGCAAAATAGACTTCTTTTGTGGTTTGAATGACCTTTTGCTCTTTTTAGATTTAAGGTGCTATTACAGAAAACACCTCGCAGACACAGCCCTGCAGAATTCCCATAATATTTGCATTATGCTATTTTCTGACTTGGACTTTGCACATATACCAAGGCAGCAACTCACAGAGTTAGTAATTTCATTTCTGCTTAAAATTCTGTTCTCAGAAGTAAAGGTGCAGCCCCCATTTCTTCCAGTGGAATTGTGAACTTGAGATATTCCTTATGAACTCACTGGTGACTAGTAGCTTGAAAAGTATGTTTCAATGTACATTGCATTCTTGTCTAGAGACAGAAGCTGAAATACTGGTGCAGATTGTAGAAACATACAATTTCATGTGGAATGACTCATGGGATAATTAGCATGGCATTCTCATAGAATGTGTATTATTGACTGTCTAGATCTCTTTATGCTTGAGAGGTGTAGAAAAATTGTGACTTCTCAATAATTTCCTATACATCTCAGTTGTATAAACCAGTACACATACCAAGCTGCCTTTGAGAAAGTTGGCTTCCTGTATAATGTTAAATGCTCAGGACTGAGTTGAATGGTAGCTCTTCTTCATACACTGAGACCAGAGAAAGGGGAGAAGGAAAAGGATAAGTAGGGATGGAGAAAAGCCAGGACCAACATTTTGCATAACATACTGCCATAAAGTCACAGTAGAAGTTCATGTTGCAAATACTACTATATTGTTGGGAAAAAGTATTTTTGACCTCATTCAAGTGATGGGTTACTGAGTTAGGCACAGATATAAGCCTGTATTACTGGGATAGTAGCACCAGCTTTGCCTGTGAAGGTGTCCTCCTAAATCTCTAAGTAAAAAGCCACTTTCAGTTCTATAAGGAAAAAATGTAATTGAAAAGCATTTCTTTAATTTAGTCCTCATCTTGTTTTCCATATAATCATGTGAAACTATTTTAAGTTTTTGAAAATGTTGTGCCTGGACTCAGCACTATCAAACTGGTCTACTAATTTTTGTGGTGAGAATGATTCAGTTTCATATTGGCTTTTAAAATGTTGATATATAACATATTGCAGATTAGTGAAATAAAGCAGCCAAGTAAATCTAGATATTTTAGTTGGGGGGTGAAGGGAAGGCAGACATTGGTTAAATCATATTTCCGAGTCATGAATAGCTGAAGTGGTGTTTCTGTGTTGCTTAGTTACAGTTTCTGTTTAGTTGGCAATGGAGTTCACTGAAAATATTTTAGCTTCTGCTCTTGACAGCCACAAATGTGCATTCACATGTAATCTTATAAACTCAAATACTATTAAATGCATGCCTAATATACCTCCTCAAATGTGAGCAATGGATAGCATTGCCAAGTTGCAGAGTCAACACTGAACAGCACAGTCACACTAAGCTAATTACAATAGGTTTTCATTTGTTGGCCCTTTTCTTCAGCTGTTGATACTCTGCCTTGCCATTTGCAGAACAAAGTTCAAGAGCAAACATGAACAATTTGCTAGTCTGGTTGGCAGAAGCCAGGCAGTATTAATGGCCTCAGGAGGCTGATGCTGACTTTATGCCAATTTCAAATCTCTGCTCAGTCTCCCCAGTTTACCAAAAAAGCTACTTTTCCTTCCAGCCACACTGATAAGGGCAACACACAGAAGCCTGGTATATGACTAATCCTTACCAAGTGTTACAAGGCTTGAATGGAGGGAAATATGAAACCTTGTGACCCTGGCTCAGAATAGCCAAACTTCATCTGCTCTGGAACTTCAAATGGTAAGAAAGCCTCCATTTTTCACTGTGGATGTTTTTGGAGGTAGGGTAAAGAATGGTGATGATTTCAGTCTTGTTCATTTTTAAGCTGCAAAATTTTCATGAAAAGAATAAAAAAAAAAAAATCTATTCTCAACTTTACTGGGAAGAACTAATCTTAAGAGATCGAGACAACCTTCAGATTTGAAGCCTAAGTGATGTGTTGGATTGAAATGCAGTTAGGAATCTTAAAGTAACTGGTAGACTAAAGACTTGGTTGTGTTGTCTGCTGAAGTAACTTCAGAGTTCTGAGTAGCTGCAGGAACACAAAATGTAAATGGAGCAAATAGATCGATTTACAACATACAGGCAAAAATGTTGTATTATCAGGAGGGGTTGGGTGACATACCACACATCGCATGTTGTCAGGACTAAAATATCTTGGGAATTTTAAAAGTTCTCAGCGAGCATTTCACAGCTTGAGGAGATGCATTCAACACAGTGAAATTCCATGAGATCGTATTTTGAAAGCTAAAGGACTAATCATAGTGTTTAAAATTAGTGATAGCTTATCTTGAAAGGATCATATGATCACATTTTTATCTGCAAATGGAAACAGTGACAGCTACTTAAATATATACGGTTGGTGAACTTGTGGCTGAGACAAACAATTATAACAACATTCTCTAACTTTCTTGGAGTTCTTCTTTCATGTAGTTTTACATGGTAAAATTGGATCTTATAAGGCATGATTAATTCAGTATTTTTAAACACATCACTTTAGCTAGCAGGGAAAACTCAGAAACTGCAGGAACAGAATCTCATAAAACTAGAGAAGAGGATGAACAGGTACTATAGATTACAGCATATTAATCAGTGCCTGACAGAGTCTTTTACAGCAGAATTTGGTATAACCCTTCAGCTGGTATTAGGTATGGGGAATCATTATGAGAGATATATTAAAAACACCAATGAAAAATACCACCGATTCCTCCTTACACAAATTAAGTCATCCCAAGTCAGTGTCAGTGTTTAGGGGGTCTAGAGGAAGCCTGAAATCCCGCTGTCATTTTTCCCCTGAAATATTAATATAATGCTTCTTTTGCTATCCTGAATACTTAGGTAGTTTTAAAAAGAAAAATATTGAAGGATCAGTATGACGTATAGGAAATATGAGTAACAATTCACTATGATACTGCAGTTTAAGATCAGTTCAATTGTTTTGTCATTTATCAGTCTGATAGTTGTCAATTTTGTGCACCTTGTTGGCCTCTTTGAAATTACCATCCAGGCAAACCGAATCATTGTGTACCATCTTTACAGAATGGGTGCTTTTGGCTATTGTTTGAGGTCACTGCTTTTTTGGTGAGAAATATGAAATTAAACAACCTCAATTGCTACAAATATGTTTACAATCACTAACAAAATGTAGATTTACTGTCTGTAGTATCTTTCAGGTTTGGCCCTTATAAACTAGATAATAGTTTAAACCATCACCTTTATAGTGATACAACAACAAAAGCCTGAAAAGGAACTACAAAAGGAATGGGAATGACACCCCTGATCCCATAAAGATTTCAGCATATGCACTCCCTATTCCACTGTAATCTAGGGAATTCCCAAATGCTCTAATGCTACAGATGTGTAAAAATTTTCAGAAATGAATGTAAAATGTTAATTAGTTTTTGCATGCTTTTAAAAATGATTTGTAGATCCTCTTTGACAACTGCTAGAATGATAAGTAAAGCAATAAACAGTGTTTGGCTTAGAATAATCTAGGTATATACTTCCATTACCCCATATATTTTACCGAGACAATTATTTCCTAGATCTATATTTTTCCAGATTCTTTTTCCTTATTTCCACGTTATTTGCAAAAGTGTAGTCTTATTCTGAAAGGCCTTTCAATCCTGCATTTGGAGGCGGGAGAGAAGGTTGGCTTTTTTTCTGATGATTATGAAGTCAGAACATTTCTGGTGACAGCCAAAGCCTCCTTTTCCTCCAGCAAGCTGTTGTCCAGTACCCTGTGAGCCGATACCTGTCTTCAAAGTCTGATTTAGTTTTCTCTAACTTCTCCAGTCTAAGAAGATTTGCTATTTTTATCAGAAATTGAACAAGCCCAGTTTCAAAAATGAAGAAAGTTCTTTTCAGATACTTTGTTTTGAAGAGGATTTCTGGAATTCTCAACATAAGCTTTTCAACATATTTCTCAGTCAGATGGTCTTTTCATTTCTGGTTTGATACATAGCTACGCAGTTCACTGAAAAGTATTTATTCCTCTGTCTACTGTCTGGAAAGCTAAATTTAATTATATTCATAGAGGGAAGAATAAAAGCATGGACCATGCACACTGGTGAATGCAATTCACTTTGCAAATTGTTTTTATGGTAATGTTGGAGAAGGTAGCAGGTATTTACTTTGCAGTGGTAGGAACAGGGAGAACAGTTCTGTTTCTTGCAGTGGAATATTAAACAGAAGAAACATTGAGAATAAAAATAATGATCTTTCTACAAAGCACCACTAGGGTCACTTGGCTGATAAGGTCACTTGGCTACACTTCTGAACAAATTCACATTGAGTTCCTTTTTTATTTAATTCGTGAGAAATCTAAAAAGCTGTTGTTAAGATTGCATACAAATCCTACCTTGTGCACCATGAGGAGATAAATGGTTTCAGTTAAAACAAAATTAGAACAAAACCAAAAGGCAATAGTTAAAATTTCTAAACCTAGGAACAGTAAAAATTTAAAGAAAGCAGAAGGAAAATATTATCAGAAGAGATACAAATCTCAGAAGCTTCTTGCACTACAAATGAAGACAAGTGAAGCACAAAAACATTACTTTCAAATCCCTCTTGTATCGTGTATTATAATTGAGGTGTCTGCTATGGCATAAAATATTCTTCTGCCAGAAAATGAGCATCATTTTCATGAACTGTGCTTTTGAAATAATTGAAAATGTAGAGTACATTAGAGTACATTAGAGCATAATATTAGTTAATCTGATTTCATGTTGTAGCAGTTGCAAGTGCAAAAGCGTAATGCAACGGTACGATTTGTATCAAGCACATTAATCCTCTCGGAGTGCTTGTTAATAGTACCGAAATGCTGGCAATTTTTGTATCTACACAGTGAATGTGTTTGTATTTCTTTTACCCAGCAGCATTATGCTGATGGATTACAGATCTCATTCCACTTTCTACAAAACGCCATGCAAGACAGTGATGAGCAATGACGTCCCTGTGTCCTATATGCTTAGGGTCTACAGGATCTGCAGGGCCACTTCTGCATCACTTCCATGTGTGTACCTTTTATACTCCACTCCTACACTAATCTCAGCAAAACTTCTGTGTCCCTAATTGCTCTTTCTTGGGCTCTTGGCATCATGCGGAAGCAGTGCTGCTAGCTTGCTGTGGATCCCCTGTCAGACTGCTGCTGCACACTTGCTTCCCAGAAGTATCTGTATAAAACAAAAGCTTTCAAGGTTTTCTTCCTGTGCCATGTACAGCTGTCAGCTTTAAATAATGCCTTATGGATAAACTTATATGGTCAAAATAAGATATTGGGTACCTTGTGTCAGCGAGGAACACATAACAGGTTTGTGAACATAAGTAGCTCTGGGAAGGAAGGCTGAGTGCCTGCTGGAGTGCTTTTTAATACTGAGCCTAGTGCATTAGTAAAGTACGTAGTTAATGGAAGTGGATGCCTCTTACTAAAATCTCTGCTAAATATAACTGTATTAAGTCTTCTAGACTCACCAGTGAGCAAACAAGAGCCCTACCTTATAACTAATTAAGATTATTACTCTATGGCCACCACTCCACTGCTGCCTCCGTCTGGAACTCATACGTGCTTGAAGCATTAATGCTAAAACCCAAGCACTTCCACAAAACAAGGCTGTATAATAACATCGGTGTAGGTGCACTTTGTCACTGGTAATACTAACGTGACATCAATTATTTTCTTTGTAAAGAACAATACCAATAAGCTAATGCCTGAAAATATTTTAGTAGGAAGTGAGTGTAGCACTGCAGGATTTTTATATTAGTTTGATCTTGCACCATGCTGTCCCTCCTTTCCTTCCTGCCCAATACTATTTTAGCAACATTCAAGGTTTTTAAAAGACCAGGCCAGAAATCAAGAGCGAGGACTTGATTTCCATACTACTCACAAATGGCAGCTGTAGGGCAAATACAAAATGTCAAGTGATCACAATCAGTGCCTTTTTTCCTACTGAAAAGACTTTCCATATTCACATAGGGTAAACTCAAAGGAAAAGCACAGAGAAAAAAAAAAAAAAAGCAAAGAGAAAAATTCATTTTCTCTTCATAGTATACCTTTGGCATGGATAAGAAGTATTTAAAGTACAGCAGATGTGCTTCTGCTGTACAATGGAAATGAAGTCTTTTATAACATCTGTTAAATATTTTTACTTCAAGACATATTGCTGTAATTGGACAGTGGCATGTTATCCTCATGGTCGTCTTTCCCAGAGGGAAAGAAGCCCTATGTTAGTTTCAAATATTTACATGTTTTACAAGATTATAAAAAAATAACTTGATATTTCTTGGCTTATCGAAGGCAAGACCAAAAAGGCCTTAAAAAATGAAAGTTTTATGATTTGCATAGTTACTTCATTTGCCTGCTAGCAAATATTAACTGAAGGATTTTTGGTGGGTATCTGTAGTATGTTCTCAATAGAAGGGTACTGTAATCTCATCTCTTCCAGAGAGGAGAAAGCCTAGAATAAATAAGTCCCTCTACCAAAGTGAAATGAGATGGGTTAGTGAGAGGCAATGTATGCTTGTACAGTGTACATCCCTCAACACTCAAAAACCTTAGCTGAAAGCCTAAAATATTCTATGTAGGCAAGCCTGGAAAAGATCACCAATAGCAGTGAATCAGTACTTTCCTTGTTTAAGTATTCCTGAGATTACGCTGCGACAGGAAGAAATGTGTAGTATCTGTATCCCTACTCCCACCAATTTCACCCTAGAAAATTTATTAGGTAAAAGGCACAAACATGACAAAATTCCCCAAACCTTTTAGTTACATTGTTTAAAAACTGTTTTGGCAAAGGTGGGCTAACCAACTACTGCTATTTTGAGGGACTAAATTACTAAGGTGAGCAAACGTAGGTACTTCTATGAACTTCTGAGAGAAATCTTTTGAGAGCTCTGCCAAGGAGGCAAGGGAAAAGGATGGGTGTACATGCTTCTAAAAAAATATCTAGGGGTGACAATGTTTTTTGATCAGCACACAGCTCATAAACTGACCAATTTTCCCTGGGGACTAGGGCAACATGAGGGCTGTTAGATATTCTGAATATCCAGTGAGGGCTGGAAGTATACCAAGGCCAGCTGAAGGCAATATTGCTGTGCTGTACTGAGATCTAGCCCATTCCCATTCTGCTGTGAAGTAAAAGAGATCCTGGAATGAACTGCCTCTAGAGATCCTCTTCCATCCTAGCCCTCTCAGGTACCCTTTAGGTTCATTTTTATGGCTTTTGACTACAGGAAATATTTACACTCGGCAAGGAAAGCTGGCCACTATTGATGGTCACAAATGATGTGTATCTGAACAATATTAAAATTGCAAAGTCAAGCACTCATAATCTAGGAAATGACTAGATTAAAATCATCCATGGCCAACTTGTATTTATTTATTGAAGCTATTTATGATCAGATTCCCCCTTTTTTTCCCATGAGGAGGCCAATTACATGCAGCAAACAAATGGACGATGCTTCAGCAATTAACTTTGTTTTCTGTGTTGCTCATGGCTTGTATTTAACTTAATACAGTCTGTTCAGACTCTACTGTGACCACAAGGTTAATCATATCTTTACAAGCTTTTCTCTCTGCTCATCACTGTAGAATCAGGGTGCTTTTCAAATATTATTAACTTTCACAACAGTGCTGAAAAATAGAGAGGTATCACTGTTATTCCCTCTTTTCAGATGTCTCAATAGAATGGACTTAGAGATTTGAGCTCTAGTCTCTGTGAGAAACATCCTGCATGTGTGTACTCTCAACACCTGGATAGATTTTCAGAAAGGACATCCTTCCAGGTTTCAGCTGTCAGGTCCCTGTTTGAGACCAGGAACACCATAAAGGTGTTCAAAGAAAAGGTATCCAGAATATTCACAATAGCAGAACAATGTGTATGTCCTGAGCTGTTTGGGTGACAGAATAGCACTGGCTGAGGCTTTCTGACAGACAATTGACCACAAATACAGAAAAATTCCATTGAAGATCTTAAAATTTGACAAAATTTGAATGTGCTTTAAGTCTCACTTCCTTTTCCACCTCCTGTGGTTGGAATATTCCAACAATCGTACAACGAAGTTTAAGCTTTCTAGGAACAGTCATCTAAAGCAAACTCAGGGAATTTTGCTTTTCCACGGGGAGCTGGCTGTGCAGGCCTTGACTTGTGAAGTACAATGCATTTCAAGATCCAGGCTTGGAATAATGAAAGATCTATTTCTTGTATCTGTTTTATCTCATTTTATTTGAACATGAGCCAGCAGAGTGCTCTTGTAGCACAGAAAGGCAGCAGCGTTCTGGGCTGCATTAGGGAGAGTGTGGACAACAGGTTGAGAGACATGACTATTCTCCTCTACCCGGCACCGATGGGGCTGCATGTGGAGTGCTGTGTCCAGTTCTGGGGTCCCCAGTACACTTATAGTTTTCCCCTGGACTCATAAGGGAGAGCTCAGGTAAGGTTCCTCTCTCCTGGATGATTAAGGGACTGGAGCATTTGACATATGGGGAGAGGCTGAGAGAGCTTGGACTGGTTAGCCTGGGGAACAGAGGATTCAGGAGGGATCTTATCAGTATTTATAAATACCTGATGGGGGTGTGGAATAAGGAAGACAAAGCCAGACTCCACTCAGGGATGTCCAGAGACAGAACAAGAGACAGCAGGCGCAAATTGAAGTGTAGGAAATTTCACTTGAATGTTAAAAAAAAGAGAAAAATTACTGTAAAAGCGACTGAATAATGGAACAGGTTAGATTGAATAGAAATAGAACAAGAACACAAACATCAAAATGTCAAAAAATGTTAATATGGAATGAATCCCTGCCTTGTCAGGAGCAAGTTGAGGCTACGAGAGGATAATACAAGCTGCCAGCAATTATGCAATATTTTGTCACTTCTCTTTCCCATTTTAGGAACGCTTCCAAATACCAGATAGTTGATGAGCCATTAGGTCAGCAAGGAGGTGCTTCCTCACTGCATTTCTTGGCTGGTCCTAGAAGCGCAACTTCTTCTGCTTAGTGTCTAAGAGCTCTTTGTCTCCTCTTACTTCCCCAGTGGGAACTTCATTTTTTTCTTTATCTGCATGGAATTTTCTACATGAGATTCTTCTCTATGGTCCTTGAGAAATTCAGATCCTGTACAAATTTGGAGTCAATGAACTTCTGACCCAGCAATCTCTTTTCTTTCCAGTCTGATGCTCACCTTTTACTCTCGTTTTTGTGTCAGCCTCTCATTTGCTTTTTTTCCTTGGCTTTTGTTTATCTACCCTTCTCATCTTTCCACTATGAAAGAAGCATTAGAAAAATAGGCATTTCAAGATAATTTAAAAGCTGCTGTCACGCATGAAGGTTGCTAATTTCAGATGACAAGGGAGAATATGAAATGCAGAATCTTTTTTCCATCAGGAAAATCAGAGAACACTGAAGACAAGAGCATCTCTGTAAAGATTTGCTGCATGTTGTGCAGTCTCTGCTTAGAGCTGTCAGATGTATGTAACTTTTCTCTAGAACCAATATGACTTCTATGTGAAAAAACACATGCTTCAAAATAGTCTTTTATTGGTTTTTATGCTACTGTCATATCATTAACATATTTTTAATCCATCCAGGTGTCCTCCTGTTGTTTTTACACAGAAAAGGTAGCACCTCATGACTGCTATTTGACTACAGGGCTGCTATACCTGGGTTTTCTGTTATACAACTCCACAGTCTGGTTTTTAACCAAGAAATACCACCTGTCTGTACCAGCCAGGATGCAGCCCAAACCACAGCGGTTTCTTTCCCCACGTGCCAACTGGTTCCCCTTTTTTTCTCAGCCAGAATACATTATGAAGGCTGCCTATGCTGTATTCAGCTCACCCTTTAGCCATTTGGTCTGAAATATTTGTAAATAAATATGCCTGCAAGCATATTTATTGTATTTTCAAAGCTGTGAAAAGAAGACTATAAAAATTATAGATAATCTGAGGTGTATTGTGTCATTTTTACTGTATAAAGAAATGATTGAATCTGTCTTTCTTGTTTCACTTGCCCAATTTCATTATTTGTTTTTTATGGGTGTGTGTTGGTGCCCCCAGCAGGCTCTCAGAAAAACTAAATCTGTGATCCTGTGAACCAAACCCTGCAGAAAGAATCAACTTGTTTACTGTATTGTGATGAATAAAATAGCTGCATTGAATCTATATGAAGCTGCCCAATGAATTACTATAAAAATGTGTTGCCATGTACAAATGTGAGTCACATATGATCTTTACCTATAACAGACCATACTGCACTGTACAAGTAAAATAAAGCTCTGAATGCTTTCATTAGAGTGCTCCTGTGATGCTAATTACAATCCTGTCCTTAGTCAAGAAAACCTATGTAAACAGGACAGTCTCAGACTTATTGAATCTTCTTGACTTTCATTGAATGTGTTTATGAAATTACTTGCACTGAAATAATTTGTGGGTTTTATCTGAGTTCACTTTACAGAATTGGACTCATAGTTGTCTATCTTCTTGACTAAGAGCATGTGCCAAGAAGTAGAATTTGCAGAAAATAATTAAAAGACTTGTTTCTTTATTCACTGCAAATTACAAGTCATAATTTCCTTTAAGGTCCAATTAAATTACACGTCTCAGTTATACAGGACTCATTGACAAAGCCTTTTAGAAGTGTTTATTTTATGACATGGATAATATTTTACAGATCTCAATTTTACAAAAAGGAATCAACGGGGCAGCTAAGGTTGCTCACTTCTATTTAAAAACAACGGCACTGGGAGCTAAAGAGGGAAGACTATTGAAATCACCTGTGAACCACAGGACAGGAATTTTATTTGCCAGGATGAGTTTTTTTCCCCTGAAAACCTCTTAATTCAAAAGAGAGGTGTGTTACTCACATAAATAAAAGTCTCTACTACTGAGAGGTTGTTTCATGAATTATCATAAAGGAGCTCAGGGGGACTGCATTCCGATTTTATGCCACACATCCTATGAATAATACAAAACCAGAGATAAATAGAAGAGTTTTTAAGTACCTATGCATCAATAAAAAAATACAATTGTGAAAATTTCTGGAACTAGGATTGCTAGGATAAATGTGGAACAGACTTTGAGAAAAATAAATTCCCTGCAGTGATCAAGTAATATTGAAATGTAATCTATTTGAATTTAGTCTGGAAAGATCAAAATTATTAACTTATGAATATTATGAAAATAAAGGGCCTAAGGAGGATCACCTTCTGCCCAAATTTTCTTGCTGTGCTATCATCTATGAGGACATAGCGACCACAAGGATGTTTAATGTTATCTTGCTCCTAGGAATTCTCAGGCTTTACCTCAGACCCCACTCAGTGAAACAATGAAAACTAGTTATTTCATAATAACAAATTATGATAGTCAACCGATTTTATGCCACACATCCTATGAATAATACAAAACCAGAGATAAATAGAAGAGTTTTTAAGTACCTATGCATCAATAAAAAAATACAATTGTGAAAATTTCTGGAACTAGGATTGCTAGGATAAATGTGGAACAGACTTTGAGAAAAATAAATTCCCTGCAGTGATCAAGTAATATTGAAATGTAATCTATTTGAATTTAGTCTGGAAAGATCAAAATTATTAACTTATGAATATTATGAAAATAAAGGGCCTAAGGAGGATCACCTTCTGCCCAAATTTTCTTGCTGTGCTATCATCTATGAGGACATAGCGACCACAAGGATGTTTAATGTTATCTTGCTCCTAGGAATTCTCAGGCTTTACCTCAGACCCCACTCAGTGAAACAATGAAAACTAGTTATTTCATAATAACAAATTATGATAGCCTAATGGATTCAATAGCAGCTGTAGCAAATTTAGGGGCAGACCATGAACTAGTGCTCTTCCTGCCCACAGGTATACCCATCTGTATCTAGCAGAGAGTGCTGAAACAAAGCTGTGAAGATAAAACTCAGACCAAACAGTTTAAAATGGCTCTGTAGAAAAGCAAAACCACCTTTCTTTTCAGCCTTTGATGAAAATTCATGATTGTTGAAATACAGCAAAACTGTCAAGGAAGGATAAAGGAATAAGGAATTATACATACAGACAGTAAGAAGAACTTAATTTGCTTTTGTACCTTGGGTGAAAGAATGAGTAAATAATTACAATCCAATGATTAATTCCATTAGCCATGGTACATTAAGTATGTCCCAGAGAAAGTGAGACATTTGAGCTGACAGTGCAGCGTGGATAAGGTACAGTGGAGTTTCTAAGAGCATGCTGTTGCGTTACAAATGAGCACTCATAGGGTCAGGCCATGCCCAGAGGCAGCACAGCTGCATTCAGGCGGCAGGGAGCTGAAACAACGTTCCTGTGGAGACCCAGCTTAGCGCACCATGAACCCTACTCCTATGGTGGGCATAAAGCCAGACCCTCTTGACCATGTCTGTGATTTGGGTCTGTTAAGAAGCACCGATGTGTCTGCCCTGTACTCACAGAGTAAGGAGCACGATGGCAGGCTGTGTGGGTCCAGTGTGGCACTAAGTTCTACTGCCTCCTGAATGCTGTACTGGAAAGGGACATAGCACAGCCTGAGTCCCAGCCTGACTCACATCTTTGGCAACTGCAAAGAATTCTCCTGGTATTTATCACCTTGAAATTCCTTATGTTGTCCTGAGTTGAGCATACAAAGTTCTGTTTAAACCCAGTATGTTTATGCATCTATAGATCTAAACACTAATAAATTAAAAGAACATTTGTGTAAAGTATGGCATCTTCAAAGAACTATACTTCATCAGCTAATTAATCTTTACAATACTCTTGTGACTAAGCTAGAACTTGTTGTTTATTTATTTCAATAGACTTTCTTTTTCCTGTGAAACAAGATTCTGACATTCTGCCTTCCATTTCCAGCCCAGCTATCTGGGTTCTGACATACTGGGGAACCACTTATCCAGGTAAACAGAATAGCTCCACTCATACCTTCCCCTGTTCATCTAGTTTTGTAAGACTGGAAGAATTTGACAAAAATCCTGTGCAAAAAAAACCTATTCAAAAGAAAGTAAAGTAAAAATATGAAACCTATGCATACCCATAATGTTGGCAACACTAATAATTTGAAGCATATTTCTTTCTGTGTGGTTCCTCTGAGTCTTTTTGGAATTAGTCTCAGGATATGGGCTCAGATTTCAGGTGTGGAAATCAAATGACCATCTGTTCAAAACGGAACTCCACAGAAAGACTTTGATATTGGTCATCATGCAGAAAAATGTTTATAGCACTTCTGTGTAACATGCTGCTAAACCTGTGCCAAGCAATAATACAAAAACGTGATTTCTGCATCATATTTTCTTCATCAGAAATGTTAAACTCATTGCAATTCATACTATGAATTTGAGAGTATTTTATTTCAAGGAGTATAAACTAATACAATTCTCCTTGTGTTGGCCCCTACTATGATACGGACACTTTTATTTTACATTCATTAGAAAGGACAATGTCAAATAAGGATGGGTAAAATGATGCAGAACACAGCACTGTATGTAGTGAATAAGCAATCCTTTACTGAAAATCTGCATAACTAGTAAAGCATAAATAAAATTGGACATATGCCCTAAGTCCAGTTCTCTCTTTTGCTTTCAGAAATTTAGGAAAGAGTCCTGGTCCTGCTGAACACAGCAGCAAACTGCCACCTAATTTTGAAGAACCCAGAATCTGAACTTTATTGATCCACGTAAACATCAGCTCAGCTGTGTTTTCTCCACCTTGCACCTGTGCTCATGCTATGCCTTCTATAGGAAACCATATGTTTTCTTTTCAGTATACGTTTCTTACAGTTTATCTGTATCTCACTTGTATCTGTTCTGTTGTTTGCAACACTGAGAGCTTTTCCAGGATATCACAGCAGAGCTATCATGAGAAGTATGGTGGAAAGGTTTCCTGAATGATGGGGGGAAAGGCTTGTGGTGCCTTGGAATTTCTGAAGAAGGTGCTTTGAAGGGAACTGGGGAGTTGTCCTGAATCAGTGAGGAGCAAAGGAGCAAGAAAGAGATAGAAGAGGGAATGATGCAGGAAGTTAATTTGGGAAAGAAGTCCTTATTCTAAACCAGCCTTTGCTATGTCATTATGCGCGGGGTTTAAGGATTAGCACCGGAGAGGAGACTTGATATGCTGCTTGTAGGCTTTACAGGAGAGTTTTATTAATATATGTGTTGGTTTTTAAGTTTGTACATCATCGCATCTTTTGCAGCTCTCACAGCATAGAAATCCCAAAAGAAAAGATAGAAATCCCTGCCCCAAAAGGGCAGGTTTCTCTATTCCACTATATCCTGATTACTCCTTTGAAGTCAGTAGGTGTTTTGTCTGTACTAATGATAATACATTATGGTTCCTACAACCATAACCCACTGAATACGGCACTGCTGAGTTCTAAACATTCATCATAGTTCTGCTTTTGCCTTGATTTTACTTCCAGGGCCTCTGAGTGATCCATGCGTCTAAACTATTGTTTGAAGTAGAATTTATGTGCTCATTCTGGACTCATGCTAATTAATTTGGCTTTCATATAATAACACAAAACATTCTTAAAATCAGCTTAAATTACAAACTTCAGATTCCTCTAGAGAAAAGAAATCTTAAATGTTTTAGAGCTGCTGGAGCTGTCCTTACCTTACCCTGTATCCATTGTCTTTTAGGATTGTAGCCAATGCCTCGGCTATCAATTATATTCAGTACAGTCAGTCTGAATTAGAAGAGTCCTGAGGCCCAGCAATATTTCTTCAGACATATGGATCAGGGGAGTACATTGGTGGCTGGAAGCCAGCTGTTTCCCCTAGGTACTCTCTTGAACACAGATGGCCAGAACTGAGGACTGAGCTTCAGAGGTTTTGTGTGTTTGCTCCGAAATGAAATTGCCACTGTGATGCCAATGGGCAGGTTATAGATTCTGTGTCCACTAATTCCTCACTGTATCGTAACTGCAATTTCATTAGTATGGAGTGTTATACATAGCATCCAAAACTGCTGTAAAAAATAGGGCAACCCCTACTGTTCTTTAACAGTATTATTGCAGTTGCTTGAATCTTAACATTCTTGATGTAATTAGTGGTGTAAAGAGGTTTCCACAGTAGTCCTCTTTTGCACCCTGTTACTCTGTAATTCACACCTTAATAAAAACATTTAGCAATTTCTTTTTTCAAGCTCCAACAACTACCAGTTAGTCTTTTCGTTCAAGTTTTTCATAGCAAGTTCCTGTTTGAGAGGAATTTTTTTTTTCTGAAATAATTTAGTGAGAGCTCTTTGGCCATATTTGAGTAGTGAAGGAACGAGTATTTGTGTTGGCAAGAAAAAACAAAGAAGTAGTCAAGGTATGAAATTCAACATGATCTGCCTTGTGTGCCATAATGCAAACATAGTTTGGACCTTACACTTTCTGACTCTTAGTCTTACAGGCATAGGATGACTTGAAGGCTGGCTGATTTCTGGTTTTCTGTGGCTTACGGGCTTCTACATGTCCAGTCACTCCTTTGTAAACTGTGGAAAGTTAAAAGGCCAGTGGATCTTTCACATACCTCAGCTGGCAAATCTCCATTTCCCAGCAGCAATCTCCTTTGAAAGCAGCTGCCATCCCAAATTTTTGGCCACATAATCAAGTCTCACAAATCAGATTGTAAAAAGGCCCAGTAGCCTTATGTTCAGCAGGGAAAAATTAAATATGAAACATTATTGTGGAGTTCCACAAATGCTGAAAAAAAAAGGATTTGTTTCTGAGAAAGATATTTTTGTGCCACCAGTCATTTTAATGATACATAATCCTTCTTGTTTTCTCAGGTGAAACTTCACAAAAGGTGTAGTAGAAGGCATGTGTAGATATAGGTGAGACCGAGCATATGTGCATTTTTGGCCATTAAAAATCCTGGGTCTCAAATATCTTTTGGGTCATCTCTTTTTCATACAAGTGTGTAACTTTATAAAAGTAATGAAGAATGGGCACTATGAAGCACCAAGAGGAGATACAGTCCTTATACTAATGAAGTGTGCTTCAGCATTTTCCTTCTAGCATATGCGCTTACTCACAGGTAAATGGGCACTTGATCCCATTAACATAAGGCCAGTACTCTCAAATGATATGTTTTCTAGGCTTCTTAAGGTCTGAATTCTTAAGAGTCACGGGATAATCTACATTCTGTTTGCCTTGTCATCTGAGATATATACTGCTTATTTGGTACCTTTTAGCTCAGGAGACCATGCAGTGAGCTGGGGTACAGGATTTCTGATTTCAGCAGTCAGGAGCTCCTTACATTTCTGTGCAATTTGGATTCCTTTTGGTTGATACAGGCTGGTTCAGGATCTCTGAACCAATCAAATATTGATTCCCTAAGTTTCTCTGAGAAGTTCCACTCATGTCTTAATCAGAAAGCAATGTGATTACTCATAGCCCAGCTGCCAGAGGTATATTTTGGCTGTCTTGCTCTAATTGCTCTTTAACTGAGACACTTCTGAGTGAAGCATGGATATACCCAGGGTTCCTAGCCCACTCTGGGCCTGTCTAGCTTGCACGATCCACAAAGTATTAAACTCTCATTTAATGGCTAGTCCACAAAAAGGTACATCTCTGAGCAATGTCTGCCCACAGCCAGGCATTTGAGCAACATCCCCTTCATGCCTACAGGCACTGCATTCCTTGGAGTCAAAAGCATTGGTAACTGCAGAGGGCTGTCCAAGAGCAGGAAGGTTGCTTGGTCGAGGGTAGGTTCAAGAGCACCAACAAAGGTTTGCACAAGTTGCATCCCAGGAGAGCATTCCAAAGGTCTGGTGTCTTCAAGCTCAGCCTATTTGCTTCTAGCCATCTGCTTACCAAAGAAATATGCCTGCTTATTACCTTTTATGGAGGCCTAGCCTGTCCTCTAGTGGTTGGGTCATTAAACATTATACGGATGGGAAAGGACTTGACAGGGGTGGCTTGAGTGAACACTAAACAGTTGTGGCACCATGGTTTCACTGACTGAGCTACGCTGTTGCTATGTACAAAACTGCTGGTACTGGTATGTGTAATGCTGTTTGTGTCAGTGAAACAGCCCGTGAGAAAAGATAAAGGCCTTCAGTTAGGAGTCATTTCTGGTCTCCTTCTCAGGCCTGATGCCAGTTAAGAGGAAAAAGCATCTACTGCAGCTTAAACTGGGTTGAGGGGAGAAAGGGCAGTAAGGGCTGCCTTGTGTGATTGCTCTGCAAGGAAAACTGCAATTATGTGGAATAATGTGATGAATGTTTTATAATGGAAGTACAAAATTAGTGGGCTTTATTGATTCATCTGTAATGTACATGCTATGTTATAAATCATTAATTTGAGAATTTAGTTTCTTACATTTGAAGCTCTTGTTCTGTTGGTTCCCAAAAGCTCACATACTGAGGAATGAATAGCATTGATTTTCCTCAAGTAGATTGATTGCTTACATGCAAGAATTTCTCAATTTTTTCCCCATGGACTATAGCAAAGGAAGAGCTGCAGCTTTGATCTCACTGACTGGCAGGCTCTTCTATTCCTCTGGCACACACTTTAATTTTTTTAAGGCAAAATGAAAGAACTGGCTTTTGTGGCATTCTCCTCTGCTATGCCAATTTCTTAGCTGTATCTTTTTAGCAAAAGGGATTTTTAGATATATTTCCTTAGATTTTTCATCATACTGTTCAGTATCCTGATGTTAACGTTTATTTCTGTTAAAATCCTGGAGAAGCTGTGGCAGCAATGAGGCTGTTAAAAGGTAGGTGTGTATGTGAAGTAGCGCATGTATGTAAATTACACTTGGTACAGCAAAAGACATTAGAACAGAGGGCAGAGAAGACAGCCCATGGAGAACTGTAAAAGGCAAATTGTCAGCATCTGAATTAATCATTTGTGTCCACACTGTAAAGCAGAGAGGAGTTATAAGCCTGAAGGAAGGCACAATTGAGTTTTACTTTCTATCATCTACATGTAACCCCAAACATCCTGCTGAGATCTGCGTAGCTTCCTAGCCTTCTCCCTTTCTACTCAAGGCAGGTTGTGTTGACTGTAAGCTGAAGCTTGTGGTTATACGCAAATTACTTGGGAAGATATGATCTAGATCCTGAAATATTTTGTAGAAAATATTTCACAGAGAACTTTGCAAAACAGGGAGACCTGCTGCTCTGCATTCCTTCCTCTGCTCATCACTTTTAAAATCATATATGCATTAGCATCCTTAGAAAAACTGCATCTTGCAAGCCACGCTATCAGAACAGAAGGATGTGGATGGTTTTCATTATATACTAGACTCACCCTTCTCATGGTGTGCGTTGGCTTCCTTCCAATTGTTAAATCCTATTCACAGGCTGTGCTGCCCAGCTCATTTTTCACCTACAATAAACCAGAGCCTTTATCACACAGTTTCACGGGCGATGACAGGATGGACACCAGGCTGGAGGAAGGCTTCAGAAAAATGCCTGCAATGTGGACCGCACCTTCCTTCCACTCAGCTACTGTGGGTTTACTACGGGGGGGGGGACAGGCCCACAGGGCTCTGGAGAACTACTACAACACTCCTGAGCTGCTTATTATATTTAAAAAGCTTGTATTTCCACATCCCCCTCCCCCCAGTCAAGGACATCTCTGGTGAAGCAAGGGCAGGGACCAGTAAGCGGGGTTCAAGGCTGCGTCCTGAGGAGCTCAGGACGAGAACACCCTCCGTGAGGGGAATAACTTATCTCCAGCCTGGCCTTACACCCCTGTCCAAGCCCAGGGCTCCCCGCCTGCCGGCCGCCCCCTTCCCGAGCCGCTACCTGCCGGCCCCGGGGCGGTAGGGCCGGGGG